>NC_091133.1:45444262-45754717 GCF_040183065.1 Periplaneta americana
AATATCTTGGAGCAACAGTAGCAAAATATGAAACTCGCGAAGAAATTAAACGCAGAATAAATAATATGGGAAATGCCTGTTATTATTTGGTATAAAAGCTTTTGTCATCCAGTCTGCTCTCAAAAAAGCTGAAAGTTAGAATTTATAAAACAGTTATAGTACCTGTTGTTCTGTATGGTTGCGAAACTTGGACTCTCACTTTGAGAGAGGAAAAGAGGTTAAGGATATTTGGGAATAAGATGCTTAGAAAAATATTTGGGGCTAAGAAAGATGAAGTTACAGGAGAATGGAGAAAGTGTTGCAAAACGCAGAACTGCACAAACTGTACATATTCATCTGAAATAATTAGGAACATTAAGTCGAGACTTGTGAGATGGGCAGGGTATGTAGCACGTATGGGCGAGCCCGTAAATGCATATAGAGTGTTAGTTGGGAGGATGGAGGGAAAAAGACCTTTTGGGAGGCCGAGACGTACGTGGGAGGATAATATAGAAATTAATTTGAGGGAGGTGGGATATGATGTTAGAGGCTGGATTAATCTTGCTCAGGATAAGGACCTATGGTGGGCTTAACTGAGGGCGGCAATGAAGCTCCGGGTTCCTTAAAAGCCATAAGTACGTATAACTTTCTAACTTCGTTCCGGTATCGATTCTATGTGTCAGTAGGTATGTTGTCCAGTTGCTAGACCTATACAGCACAGTATTGTCACAGGCTAATACAGTCACGAAGCTTGAGTTTATGAGGGTACTAGGAACAATAGACTGTGCAGGTACTATTTCCCGTTGTCTGTAATGAGGCGATAGTAGCGATCCTAGCAACTATCTATGGATGCATATTTAATACGTATTGAGCTTCGTGACTGTATGTATTAGATTGTGGTATTGCAGTGCTACAGTCCTGTATGATATCAGCATCAACTGAACAAGAAAATTAGTACAGTATCAGCTAATTATTAGGCGCCGTCGTTGTACTAGTTTACAAAATTCTATCAAACTGAATTTTTTTCGGCGATATTTTTATTATTTCCTGAACTCGTCTAATAACATACTCTGCGGATAAATGCGCTCAAACTTAAGTTTAAGTAGATACGAGTGTGAGCAAGTTCCCAATGGAATCAGTTCTTAGACGAATGAGGGTAGCAGAAATAAATGGCTCACGGTTGACTGAAGAACGCAAGCATTTTCCATGACACTATCGTCGAACGACAGTTCTTTTTTCTGTTTGATCCTGAGAAAGCATGGAGGGTTCGGCTCACCCGGACACACTGACACGTTTGTCAAAGGGCAGTCAAGTCTTAATATCGTGCCGAGGCAGTAAATATGCAGGCTACCAGATGATAAGGATTAATGGAGTAGAGAGAATTTTGGGATATTTTCTTCAGCTTTTATATATTCTGGTGTCAACATCATTCCCTTTCAGAAGGATGAATCCATGTCATACAAGTCATTCATCAAAGTTAAGTCATTTATGTCAAACGACACAAAATCTCTGCTTTCTGCTCGACTAATTAGGAAGATATTGAAGCAATAGAAGTAAAAACACTTTTAACTACATAATTATTTTATTGATAATATACTTACTATGTAATAAAAGCTAGCTGTTTTCATTTATAAGTATTACGTAATGTATGAAACTGTTTTTGATCCAGAATTTGTGGCGTAAAGGGTACGGTCATGGGTTCGAGTCCTGCCCATAGTATGATAATTTCTCGTTTTATGTAGTCACCATTGCGGTGACTGTGATAAGATAATGTGAAAATGCTCCTTATATTAAGGCAATACAATAGTCGAATTTTGACGAATTTTATTTTTTTTTATTTCCGCGCTAAAAATGTACGGTTTCATGAAAATAGTATCTCAATACCTTAATAATTATAAGTAGGCCTGTACTTTTATGTAATTGCTAGAAATTGTGTTCATGTACGATTTAGGTGTAACCAAAACTTTAAATTTAATTATCTCAAGAAAGAAATTTTCTACATTTTCAACGAGAAATATTCATTTTATTTCTCAGTGGTTGAAGCTAGAATGATGAAACTTGGCATACTTATTCGTTAATATTTCTGTTGTGAAATAGAGAATTTGATTAGCTGTATTCAGCATAGATTTATTACTCGAGAATTATAGGTACAGTACGATTATTTAGTCCTGACAATCGCCATTTAGTTACGCCAAGGGGTGTTTGGGGTTAGTTACTCGCTTGCCTTCGAAGCGATCGGATGTCATGCGTGCGGTATAGCGGTATGTCTCTAGCAGAGTTAAGCTGTACTGCATTCCTTTACCGACAGCTCGCCTTTATCTCTACTCCAGAACTCTACCCACTACTCCTATTACTTCCCCTCTTTCGCGTCGCTGAGCTGTCACGACTAAATAATCGGTGTGTGTAAAGTAATATTAGTTCTTTATTAATATTTGAACATTGAAACAATTATTTTTTTTACAAATGAACAAATTAAAGAAAGGCATTATTAATGCTCCATTGCGCAATACTCAGTGTTACCATTAAGAAATAATTAGATTTTTAAAAATATTATATTAAAAAATAGGATTTTCACTAAGAAAATTATAGGCCTAAAAGGAGAAATAAAATAAGTTCAATTTTTTTTAAAGTGCTCATGAGAAGAAATCGAAATTTGCAATGTGTGATTATGATATTGATATACATATTAAATAAAAATGTCAATTCTTTAACTAAAATAATGGTGGACTTTAGAAATTTGAGTAACGTATCTTCTTAAAGCACAATAATAATAGACGATGAATTAATGTGATATAATTTTTGCTGGTTATTTGAAAACATTTAATCAAATAGGACATTTAACGTCCATGGGGCTAAGTATAAATCGAGATGGTATTTTGAGGGAAAACACTCGAACCATTCTTGTATGAATTTATTATTGGATATTTTTCGGTAAATTTTATTTCGCAGAATAACGGTTTTTATATCTGGTGTGCGTAGGTAATGCGTCTAGCTGGGTTTCAACGTAATGGTTGTCTGAGATTGAAGTAACGCTAAGGTTGGCTTTCCTTCCTCATTATGATGATGATGATGATGATGATGATGATGATGATGATGATGATAGTAAATATGAATGCACGTAGTTGTAATGCCAAGAAGCAGTGAGCTACGCGTCACGTATGAAGAGGTGGATTTCAAACTGGCCTAAGTTCAAATGACAAGTTGTGAGAAAAATGACAAAATCTGATAAACTAAATTTGACAACATATTATTTTAATGTACCGAAGTACATATGATATTTCCATGCAGACATTCTGCGTCATCATACGATGAAAGAGTAATGGAACGGAGAAAAATTCTCTCCGGCGCCGGGACTTGAACCCGGGTTTTCAGCTCTACGTGCTGATGCTTTATCCACTAAGCCACACCGGATACAACTTCGACGCCGGTTAGAATCGTCTCAGATTAAGCTCCAACTCTTGGGTTCCCTATCTGCATGGAAATATCATATGTACTTCGGTACATTAAAATAATATATATGATATGCGTAAATCACTTCGTGATTTAAGACGGCGCTTATTCCGTCGATCCCGGCCAACTAGTCACTCATATCGAGTGCACCTCAGCACATGTGTGGACTTCAGTCCTGCGTTCATAGACATCTATGACGTAGTGCAGAGGGCGGCCACTAGAGGGAACCCAAGAGTTGGAGCTTAATCTGAGACGATTCTAACCGGCGTCGGAGTTGTATCCGGTGTGGCTTAGTGGATAAAGCATCAGCACGTAGAGCTGAAAACCCGGGTTCAAGTCCCGGCGCCGAAGAGAATTTTTCTCCGTTCCATTACTCTTTCATCGTAAATTTGACAACCTTAGATCCGTTTGAAATAAATATGCAGACACTAAGGTTGCTATGCATAGACATTTCGCTAGCCCGCGCTACGAGCGTGCTAAACTAGCCCCGGCTATCGACTGATTACTTCTATAGGATTCATATCATATCATATCGCTAACACTGGTTTATGAATACGAAAAACGTTAGTTCGCTGATCATCCACCGGAAGCCCGTGCTGAGAATGTCTATGAATATGGCCCTATATCAACACTTAGGAGAGTATGTTAAATAAATTTAAACAGTTATATATAGGCTTGAAAAGGATAAATTCAAACTTGAATAAAGCGAGTTAAAATCTAAAAAAAAAAGAGGACTTAGGACACTTTGGAATCCACCTCTTCATATCTGAACATTGCTCACGCGTTGTAAACATTACGTAACTAGAACCCCAGATCACATATATGTGATCAGAGCTAAAACCCTTATTTTAATCTTCTTTTCTGATCAGAGTATTAATTATTGTAAGCTCTTAATATTCATGTGGTGAATACATTTTTGTAAATATATGTACTGCTTAAAATTTGTAAGTTGCGCATTTCATGGAAAATATATTCTTTTGATGTCGTTTGTAAGATAAGTAGTTTTCTTCATATGAACTATCAAAGTTAATTCGAAGAATATTTTTCCCGAAAAATAGAAGAAGAGAAACAAAATGACAAATAACTTTTTTATCTAAAAGATTTGTTCTGTATATAAATGAATATAGTCTCATTCCACTCCACTGCTCCTGAATTTATAGATACTTAGGGTAATATTTTCTAGTTATGAAGTCAGATTCAGAATGATAACAAGAAAACTTAATATTTCTTCTTGTTTTATGCTAAAACCTGTCCGATGGAGCGTTAAGATGATGTAATATCTAGTTCTTTCTAGAAAATCCGGTCTCAAAGTGTCCCTATTCAGGTCAAAATATGAGGAGATTTTCACGTTTCCTAATGCATTATTAATGTCCGTTCTGTTTGATTACCATACGGTGATTTACGTATGACCCCTTTAGTAATGTGAATCTTAAGGCGGACTGTTTGTTCTATTTGGAACGAAACCTCTGGAATCTTAAGTCTTTGTGTCTCCAAGTTGTAATCAGATGGACTATCATTCCTACTAACCAAAGCTCAAGATCCTAAGAGAACAAAGTAATCTGAAGGCTCGTAGTTATGTAAATTACGCCCATTAAGGCAACACAATACCAGCACAGCGGCCGTCTAGTTTCAATGCATATTCTTAAAACGCGACGCAGTTTTTTTTTTCTAGCAAAAGTGTTCGTCTATAGAGTTACATTTTAAAGGGAAAGACTTGATTTTCTTCAGACATATTTATAATAATTGTGATTAATTGCAAGAAGTACTCGTATTCCTTTGCTGGTGAGAAAATTAAAAATATATTACATTATAAAAATACCAAAGAAAATAGCAACGTTTTGAAGATTGGTTTTAATTTCGTCTTTAGGCGGAGTTTTCGAGTGGTATAAAAATAAATGACAATCGTTGGGGCGTTACATTTGCATAAATCTTTGTAAATAATACCACAATTGCAGCTGAGGTTGGTACTGTATTTGCCTACTGATCCTTGGGTGGGTTTGAGTTTCGCTTGGACTCATTACCCGATAGGGTTTATTCCTATATTTTCCCTAACTGCAGTTCGGATATCAGGTAACTTCATGGCGAATCCTCGGCATCATTTCTCTTAAGACCATCTTGCAATCAACACTATCAGACTCGTAGATAACATTGTAATTATTATAGAGTCGTTAAAACCGATTAAAACACAATTGAAAATGTGTTACATTAAACCTATGTCATTGTCTTTTCGATGTGAAAATATACAGTGTGTAACAGTGTTGTTTATACACCTCATATATTATTAAACCAACCTTTGAAATGACCTTAAATTTCAAAATATATTAATAAAACCTAATTCATTATGTTTCATGAGTTAAACACGAACACAGTGACATGAATAAAATTAATTTACACACACCTGTTACTTACATAAAAATTTAAAACTACATATTCCGTGAAATCCCTGTAACACTGTTGTTTGTACTGTACACTTACTCAACGGACAGAGAGTAGTTACTAGAGAAGAACAGCGATCGAGGAAGCAAGACTAACAGCGCCCGCAAAGCCGAATACCCGCACGACATTGTTGTATATGTCGCGACGTTGACGTAAAGACTGCTTGTGAGTGTTTCGATATGTTGAGATTGATCACTCCCGAAGTCCCGAACGCCAAGCAGCCTTGAATCGCCACAGTTGTTTAAACCTGACAGAACTTTTCTCTACTTTGGCAACTGTTATATAAGTATAAACTATCAAGTAGTCTATTTCAAACATTATCTCTACCTTTCAGTGTATAATAATCCGTTCCTCAGTTTTTATTTAATTACTAGGGCCTTATTAAAAGACTAGGAATTTTCTTTTCATATGTTTCAGATTGAATGTGCAATCTTACGTAAAAAGATAATAACGTTATGTTTTATGTTTCTTATAAATGCAAATTTATCTGAGAATTGTTTTTTTTTTATTTATATAACCATAGGTAATATGATATAATAGAACCAGAACATTTTTATACCTAAGATACTTTTCTGTTTTCTCTTCTTGTCTCATTTAAACATTTATAATGTTATTTATATCAATAATGTATGTTATTCAAAGTTACAAAATCTTTCCACGCCGATCAAATGCTATTTTGAGAATGACGAGCGAGACTCGAAGCGCACGAGAATGATTTAAATGTATCTAAAAAAAATACAATGTAATTCACAAAAGAATGGTAGCTTATCTTTATTTAGAAATAAACTCTGCCAAATCAATCAAACTGAATTAACTGCAATCAAGTGCTATAAAGTAAATTTATATTTTATTGTGAATGAAATATTTTTATATCTATATCAGGTTTTGTTATAAGAGAGTTTCAGCGATACCAAACTTGTTTTAGTTTTGAATATCACCTAAAACTCTGTAACTTCATGACCAGGACCATCGTCACCGTCACCGTCACCGTCACCGTCACCGTCATCATCTTTGCTGTCATCTTCAGCCTTTGATATTTGGAATCTATCTCTCAGCATTCTTTCTTTAATTTTATACGGATTTTGAATGAACACTATTCATTAATAAAAAATGAAACTGTCTGTCCATAAAATCAGTATTACGCTTTCCCACGGGATAAGATAAACTCGAGATAATTGGCATTCACTCAAACATTTTGAGAATTAATTAATTTCCTTTTTTCTGCAATGAACTGAATAAGAGTCTTCTGGTTTTTATCTGGTTACGTTACTCTTAATTTAGCGGAGTATCTCCTCGTTACTGTTCAGCCATATTCTTAATCGTACTATAAGTAGCTTATTATTTACGAACTACGAGTATTAAGTAATAAAATATTCTCTGTCACTTCATAAATCTCTTGTAGACAAGTTGCATCACTTCCAGTAGCTGTAATTACGCTGATATCTATACTTTACTTTGTACATTCCAATATCTGTTTGCTTCCGTTTCTCTTGATGAATTTTTGGATTATCTTTTCATCTTTAGAGAGGTATACTGGCCATGCAGAACATAGATTGAGTCTTGGCTTCTTTTCTGATCCGTTCATGTTAGAGCTAGGAGGATTATTTTCAATTCAGTCTGAAGTAGCAATCTACCTACATTCACCAACTGATTATTGGGTTACTTGGAAACTTTTTTCACGGTTCTTGCTCATCATAATGAAGTAGCTCCTTCTGTAACATACTTCGGTTAAACCTAAATTTTACAATATTACGTCGGCAGTCTAGAAATTCGTAGTGTCGCCAGGAAGAACTATGTATTTATGTTGTTATATTAATTTTTATTGGTGAAGATCAGCTATTAACCGTCCTAAAATTTTAGAACGAATTACAAATTTCATCTGGAAAGAGTCACTGTTGCACTATTTAACCTGTGTTTTTCTTTGTACGAATAGCTCAGGATATCTTCATGTAATTTATTTAAAAATGTAGTTTTTTTGTCCTGATCATTTATATTTGGCCTATGCAAATTTAGTAGTAATTTAGTACGATTGAATGAGAATCAGCAAGCAAATCGTCATTCTCATCCTTGATCACGTATACCATTGGAAGTAAATCCGAAAACACAAAGTATATGATTATGTCTCGTGACTAGGACATAGTATGAAATAGAAAAATAAAAATTCGAAATTTATCCTTTGAAGAGATGGAAAAATTCACATATCTTGAAGCAACAGTAACAAATATAAATGACGCTCTGAAAAAAAATTAACGCAGAGTAAATATTGGAAACGCCTGTTATTATTCGGTTGAGAAGCTTTTGTCATCTAGTCTGCTGTCAAAAAATCTGAAAGTTAGAATTTATAAAACAGTTATATTATCGGTTGTTCTGTATGTTTGTGAAACTTGGACTCTCAATTACAGAAAGGAACAGAGATTAAAAGTGTTTGAGAATAAGGTTCTTAGAAAAATATTTGGGGCTGAAAGCGATGAAGTTACAGGACAGTGGAGAAAGTTACATAACGCAGAACTGCATGCATTGTATTCTTCACCTGACATAATTAGGAACATTAAATCCAGACGTTTGAGATGGGCAGGGCATGTAGCACGTATGGGCGAATCCAAAAATGCATATGGAGTGTTAGTTGGGAGGCCGGAGGGAAAAAGACCTTTGGGAAGGCCGAGACGCAGATGGAAGGATAATATTAAGATGGATTTGAGGGAGGTGGGATAAGATGATAGAGACTGGATTAATCTTGGTCAGGATAGGGACCGATGGCGGATTTATGTGAGAGCGGCAATGAACCTACGGGTTCCTTAAAACCCATTTGCAAGTAAGTGAGTAAGGAGAAACGCAGACTAAATATTGGAAATGCGTGTTACTATTCGGTTGAGAATCTTTTGTCATCCAGTCTGCTCTCAAAAAAGCTGAAAGTTAGAATTTATAAGACAGTTATATTACCGATTGTTCTGTATGATTCACTTTGAGAGGAAAAGAGATTAAGGGTATTTGAGAATAAGGTGCTTAGGAAAATATTTGGGGCTAAGAAGGATGAAGTTAGAGGAGAATGGAGAAAGTTACACAACGAAGAACTGCACGCATTGTATTCTTCACCTGGCATTAAAATCTAGACGTTTGAGATGGGCAGGGCATGTTTCACGTACTGGCAAATCCAGAAATGCATATAGCGTGTTAGTTGGGAGAGCGGAGGGAAAAAGACCTTTAGGGAGGCCGAGACGTAGATGGGCGGATAATGTTAAAATGGATTTGAGGGAAGTGGGATATGATGGTAGAGACTGGATTAATCTTGCTTAGAATAGGCACCGATGGCGGGCTTATGTGAGAGCGACAAGGAACTTCCGGGTTCCCTAAAAGCCATAAATATGACTATAAGTATATAAATCTCGGCTTTTTAATTTATTTGCTTAACTTGTAATCTATTCATAAATACTGTATTATGTTACATTTATATTCCATCGCAAATGTTGATCAATAATAATGCTTGGCTGTGTTGGAAAGAGTAGGTGAAGAAAAAATTATGCTGAAACTGATCAGAAAGAGGAAAAGGAATTGGTTGTGTCACTGGCTGAGAAGAAACTGTCTACTGAAGAATGCACTACAAATATTGGTAAACGGGAGAAGAGTTCGGGGTAGAAGAAGATATGAGATGACAGATGATATTAAGATATTTGGATCATACGAGGAAACAAAGAGGAAGGCAGAAAATAGGAAATATTGGAGAAAACTGGGTTTGCAGTGAAAGACCTATCCATGGGCAGAATAATGAATGAATGAATATTGCCTAAGTATTTTACGTGCGTGGATTCTGGCAAGGTATAACAATTTGATTTATAGTATAAAATATTTACATTTATCATTATCAGGGCTACCGGCGTGGCTCAGTCGGTTAAGGCGGTTGCCTGCCTGTCTGAAGTTGCTCTCGGGATCGGGTTCGATCTCCGCTTGGGTTGATTACCTAGTTAGGTTTCTTTCGAGAATTTCCTCAACCGTAAGGTGAATGCCAGGTAATCTATGCCGAATCCTCGGCTTCATCTCGCTAAATACCATCTCGCTATCACCAATCTTATCGACGCTAAATAACCTCGTAGTTGATACAGCGTCGTTAAATAACCAACTAAAAAATCATCATCGGGCAAATTCCGTAACTGTGAGCAAAAGACGTACAAAGACCTAAGGCTCATAGTGGCAAGCAATGTAGCTCATTAGTTACGAATGGGAATGTATTATTCTAAGTAATAATTGTTGAAGGTACTTGATTGTTGCTACGATAATAGTTTGTAGTGTCAGCATCCCATGACGCTTTATAACAATATCTGAAATGAGACGTAGTTGTGAGAGGTGGGTACCATGATCTCATTAAATATCAGAAAAGAAAATGAGTAGAATTCTCTCGTCATCACGAAGTAAAATCTCGACTTAATCTACGTATCTTCAGCAGCGTCATTACACATGATGAGAGATGATATGAAACATTTTTAACCTGAAAGGAAGCAGTGGAATATCCTCCTTCCTAAAAAGTCTCGTCAAGCCTACTTCTGCCGAAATCATCCTGTCTTTGACGAAAGAGGGATTATTCTGCCGCGTTGCGTGTCCCTCGAACAAAAAATTAGAGGAAATATTACGCTGTACTCTTTTGAAGAGAGATGATGAACGCATTGAAAAAGAAAGGAGTAATTTCATTCCGTGAAAAGCGGTTTCTGTTTCAAGACCACGTAAGATTGGAATGACAGTGAGAGTGCTCACAGAAATTGACTGAACACTGTTGTAACTTTCACCATAAACCCCGCACCTTCCACATTGGTATTTTATAATTATCAACTATTGAAATGCATTTGAGAAGCAAGAGGATTTCATGTAAGAAATATCTGAAAATCGCTTGCTCCACTGTCCTGTTCAGCTGACAAATTGTATCAGAAGTGCAGAGAATAACTTAAGAAGTGTGTTGGTTTATTAATCTTTGCAGACTTTCAGGTTTATTATAATTGCATTGAATGTAAAGTCTTATGCTTTTTGAACCTAGAGGTCGTGATCGGGTTTAAAGTTGCACGAGCAGGAGTGTGCTTTAATATTTCGGCCTATGCAGACCCTTATGGTGGTATTGGTAGTGGTTACTGTGATAGTGTAGTGGTGGTGATATTGGTAATGGTGGTCGTGATGGTAATTATGATTGTGAGTGTAGTGATGACGGTAGGGTTAAACCTAATGTTCATGGCGACGACAGTTCTATTTATGGTGATAGTGGTACCAATAATGGTGGTATTACAACCGTATCATATTGATGAATTTAATGGCGGCGAAAGAGTATTGAAACTTGCAGTGGCAAATGATCTCCTAGACCAGTGATGTCCACACCCGTGGAGTAACGGTTAGCACGTCTAGCCGCGAAACCAGGTAGCCCGGGTTCGATTCCCGGTCGGGACAAGTTACCTGGTTGAGGTTTTTTCCGGGGTTTTCCCTCAACCCAATATGAGCAAATGCTGGGTAATTTACAGTGTTGGACCCAGGACTCATTTCACCGGCATTATCACCTTCATCTCATTCAGACGCTAAATAACCAAAGCTGTTGATAAAGCGTCGTAAAATAACCTACTAAAAAAAAAGACCAGTGATGTCAACTGATGCCCATAGGAGCAAGCGCGCGCTTTAGAGCCCAGGAGAGCCTGAGCGCTTTACAGCGGAAAGGAAAGAGACAGACGAAAGCGGTAGTATATGCCGCTTGGTCGAGCTATATATAGGAATGGCCAGCACTGATTCAATGGATGAAGGGAAGAGAACTTATTACAACTGTATCCATGTTAATTTTTAGATTTGTCGGAGAAGTATAAGTGCATTATAAGAATATAAGTTTTAATTGTAATGTTCATTTTTCTCAAGTTTGTTTTTTTATTCAAAAAGAATATTTTCTCAACTTTTTTTTCAGAAAAGTGAAATTTTCAGATGTTTGTTTAGTAGCCTTACAGGTACTAAAACAATGTTTTCGTAAATCTAATATATCGTAAATACGTATTACTGAAGATAGTGTATTAAAATGTTTGAAAATATTCGCATGGAAAATGTTTGTAAGGAAATGAATTAACAAAGTAAATACTGTTACATCACAAACAAAAGATATGTGCCTATGTGTTGGTAAAACGTCAGCTCTATAGCTTCAGCAGATTTCGAGATAATTTAATATTCTGATAACAAAGTTGCGCACCAATATCACCTAAAATCATAATGCGATAAGAGTTTTATTATGTAATATTAGTTACAGTTAAAACCTATACCTAGAGAACTTTACTTTGTATTATAATATTGTTTTGGTTACTTTTATAAAGCTGAAGATACCATCAATGTCAATTTCAATTTATCATGTCATATTCAGTATCTTTCTTTGGGATAACACTTTCTTTATGAATGTTGTGTTTAATTCACTTAGTGCAGTATAGTTGTAGTTACTGTGGAATTTATGTGAATATTCCTTTTTATTCTTTATTATGTCATTAACGTTTAAAACACAACTGCAATATTACGCTAAGAAACAGATGTAGTATTTTTGTTTTACAGACAACATAGAAAATAACAAACAGAAAGAAGCTATATAAAAATAACAACATAAAATTTCACGTTCCGTTTGAAGTTTGTGCACCATTGGTTTCTTAATCCAACAGGCTGCTTATTCCTCCTAGCATACCTAGCGCTTAATGCCCGCGCACGAAAGGCCAGAAAAATGTGCTTGCTTTGACATCACTGTCCTAGACCATATATCTAAAATTGAAGAGGGTCTAGAGCAGGCATGATAACAAGAAAACTCGCAGAAATATTCGGAAATGGAATCGAAGTCTTCTTGGCGATAAGCGATGCTCTAACGAATGATATCACAGCTGAGCTCTCTGCAATATTGCACCCAGATTGTTCCTCTGTCTCTGACTGTGACATGACTTTCACTATCTTTATGTCGGTATGCTGGACGAAGGAATATAATGGAAAGACTCTTCCGGCGTGCACTCAACACAGAGCACAGTTGGTGTTATTATTTCCTAATGTAATGTTCGCTCTCGCTTTAAGTTTTCATTCGCATTCTCTCTTCCGCCGACTTCGTTCGGATAACGTATTAAATTGAAGAAACCTTGGCACACATAAAAGAAAGAAAGAAACAAGACAAATTGAAGTCTGTTTAAAAAGTCCAGCACTCCGAGTGGCTTGAAGCATTAAGAGTATGGAAGTTGGATAATCTTGACGTCACATTCAAATGTACAGAGCATGTTAGGTTTCATTTTATCCCAGGTATTTCAAGTTGACAAACAGGTATCATTAAGAAGTCTTCATTGAACTGCATTTTGTAACGATCCCACTTAATCTGTAAAACTCTTCTTTTTAGGCTCAGTTGTCTCTCTAAGGAATTTTAAAACTTATTATTATGCCTAATTATAATCTATTTTTTTATTTATTATGTAAGTCTTGATCATTTGCTTATTCTTAGATTTATCTTTTTACTTTCTACCTTCATTTACTTTCATGATCAATATTTCTAAGAATCATACCCTGATATTTCATTTCGGTTCCTTTAAAATTTGAAACTTAAATTTTCTCTCGCTTTTGTTTCTTCAGTTATCTAACATTTTCTCCATCATACAGGACTGTGATATATAATTAATTTCAGACTACAATTTTTAGTCATTTTGATGTCAAACATTTATGCTCGAGGGTAAAATATAGAAAATGTTACGAAATTTTCAAAATATGACGTCACTTGCTTAGCAACTACAATGAGTTACTTCATACTAATACTAATAAAAGCAACAGGTTACATCACACTATTGCTTAGAAACGAGAACGAGTTAATACTTTACACAATTGCTTAGAAACCGCAATGACTTACGGCACAATTGCTTAGCATCGGCAACGAGTTACTTTACACTATTGCTTAGCAACGGCAAGAATTACATCGCACTATTTCTTAGCAACCACAAATATTTACGTCACACTTGCTTAGCAACGGCAAGTTACATCACACTGTTGCTTAACAATGGCAACAGGTAAATTACAGTATTGCTTATCAACGGTGAGTTAAGTCACGTAATTATTTAGAAACCGCAACCAATTGCGTCACATATTCTTAGCAACGTCGAGTTACATCACACTAACATTGCTTAGCAACGGCGAGTAATGCATTACACTATTGCTTAGCACCTCCAACAATTTCTATCACAGTATTGCTTAACAACGGCAATAAGTTACATTACACTATTGCTTAGCAACTGCAACAATTTCTATCACAGTATTGCTTAACAACGGCAATAACTTACATTACACTATTGCTTAGCAACTGCAACAATTTCTATCACAGTATTGCTTAACAACGGCAATAAGTTACATTACACTATTGCTTAGCAACTGCAACAATTTCTATCACAGTATTGCTTAACAACGGCAATAAGTTACATTACACTATTGCTTAGCAACTGCAACAATTTCTATCACAGTATTGCTTAACAACGGCAATAACTTACATTACACTATTGCTTAGCAACTGCAACAATTTCTATCACAGTATTGCTTAACAACGGCAATAAGTTACATTACACTATTGCTTAGCAACTGCAACAATTTCTATCACAGAATTGCTTAACAACGGCAATAAGTTACATTACACTATTGCTTAGCAACTGCAACAATTTATATCACAGAATTGCTTAACAACGGCAATAAGTTACATTACACTATTGCTTAGCAACTGCAACAATTTATATCACAGAATTGCTTAACAACGGCAATAAGTTACATTACACTATTGCTTAACAACTGCAACAATTTATATCACAGTATTGCTTAACAACGGCAATAAGTTACATTACACTATTGCTTAGCAACTGCAACAATTTCTATCACAGTATTGCTTAACAACGGCAATAAGTTACATTACACTATTGCTTAGCAACTGCAAGAATTTATATCACAGTATTGCTTAACAACGGCAATAAGTTACATTACACTATTGCTTAGCAACTGCAAGAATTTATATCACAGAATTGCTTAACAACGGCAATAAGTTACATTACACTATTGCTTAGCAACTGCAACAATTTATATCACAGTATTGCTTAGCAACGGCAATAAGTTACATTACACTATTGCTTAGCAACTGCAACAATTTATATCACAGTATTGCTTAGCAACGGCAACATGTTACATTACACTATTGCTTAGCAACTGCAACAAGTTACATTACACTATTGCTTAGCAACTGCAACAATTTCTGTCACAGTATTGCTTAACAACGGCAATAAGTTACATTACACTATTGCTTAGCAACTGCAACAATTTCTATCACAGTATTGCTTAGCAACGGCAATAAGTTACATTACACTATTGCTTAGCCCTCCAACAATTTATATCGCAGTATTGATTAACAACGGCAATAAGTTACATTACACTATTGCTTAGCAACTACAACAACTTATATGACAGTATTGATTAACAACGGCAATAAGTTACATTACACTATTGCTTAGCAACTGCAACAATTTATATCACAGTATTGCTTAGCAACGGCAACAAGTTACATTACACTATTGATTATCAACAGCAACAAGTTATGTCTAATAATTACTTAAAAACTGCTATTTGCTTTTTAATGCAAGGGGAGTATGTGAGTATACAGAATAATTCTTCTAGTATATTTCTTACGCATTAGTAAAGTGAATTAACCTCTAAAATGAACGAAACCATCATGCACAAAAACATAACTGTCATGGTAATAGTCGCGTTGCCACACGCAATCTGACAAGAAGTCAAAGAAGGATTATATGAGTGCATATTAACAACGGAAAAGAAAGTTAAATGTTCAAGTTGAGCCCAAAAATAATTTAGTTTCTAAAGGTGCAAAGAAATGTATGCGAGAATATAGGCAACTTTTAAAGGATAGAATTTTACAGACTTTTTTTTTCTACGTTAGTGCGTAAAGTTGCGTTTGACTCAATGTTAACATGCGAAAAGTGAACATTTAAAACACTAGTGCGTAAAAAAGTAAGTCATCATTTTACATACTGCAATTTGTTTTATGCACTGCCAAAGAAAATGTGATATTCAATGCACAAACTTCATTCACTAAAAAATTAATGCATTATCTCGATGTTTCATTATTAAAATATTACACGTAACGTAAATAAGTAACAAATGTAACATTCATATCTAAACTTTAGGCCGCATTACTTCGAAGTAACATGTAGGCCTAGTACTCATTGCAATAAGAAGTAGCATTCAACTTTTTCTAACCGCTTTGTTGATTATATGGGCGACATGTTTAAATGGTATTTGTGTTCACTGTATACCCATGTAATTTACATACTCGTAGATCTGAAACAGATAATCACTTCTTGTTCGAAAACGTTAGTCCATATTCGGTTGATTATTATAATATTTTTATAATCCATTATTCTAAAGATAAGATTTTGGACTGAAAAAATTGCCAAATAAATATTTGTTGTAGGCCTCCTTTTAAAAGTAGTTAAGTTTTTTTATAAAGTGTTATATTTTAATAACTAGTGTTGAAGTGAACTTCAAGATGAATACAGAAATTCCATTTACTCCCTCTGCGTGGATTTTTATTGTGAAACATCGATGAGTAAGCCATTCAAATAACAGCAAGCCACATCAGTTTAAAATAAATGTTAAATTAACGAACTGCTTGTAAATGTAGTTTAAATAGCGGTTAAAAGTTAATTAAGGTGGTTTTATTGTTTAGATTATGCAAATGAAGAGAAAAGAGTAATGTGCATTTGATGCAGAGGCAATCAAATTCTTTTTGCCCATTAGAATTGTGCGGTGCATCATGGCCACATTCTAGCCATATTGGATCGTGGACAGGGGCTTACTTTGCGACCATAACGTCCATAGGTTAACCCAGATTGCAGCGCAGTAAATCAGTGAACATCGCTTGTGAATGTGGACATCAAATATTGTCATCACTGCATTGTATTATTGCAGACGTAATATATTGACATCTATGTACCATGGAGCTGCCCGGAACGCAGATGTTCAATTTCATCTTGCTATTACGTACTTGAATAGCATCTGTATCGTATTAATCAATAGTTTTCGGTAGAAATTACCTCTACACTTCTGTCCAGAGGCTGAACAATACATGTCACAGAGTAAATGTAGCATTTGTTTCTTGTTCTAGATTTATTGTCTTAATTATTAAACAATATAGAATTGCACGAAGTCTAAAGAGAAGATGGTGTAAAATATTACATCATATTTTCACGAAAGTAGCCTATACATTTTCCAAAATGTTCATGAAATACATGGCTTCGAAAACGATAATATTACCACTTACTTCAAATATCCAATTCGCGATAAATTTATAATAGTAATTGAAAAAGAAATATGATAACATAGATAAAATGGATATAATACAAACACAGAAGTTTCGCCTGTGATCATATTTCTCTCAGGTTAATGCCTTCGAACTTTTGCTCTTATAGAGCAAACCCAACTGCTGAGGGAATACTGAATACACATCCTCTGGATCGAGAATCCAAAAGTTTCGTGTTGCGTAGTATGGATAAATAACTCAGATTGAAGGCACGTCAAATTAGTATACAGTATTCTTATACAGCTGACTTCTATTCAGTGCAGTTCAGTTTAGTTCGTGGCTGTGCAATACACATGGAACAGCAAATCCTCATTTGTGATATGTATTACTAGTGACTCGTACAAAAAGTGTAGTGCTATATTTATAAGAAAATATCATGGCGTACAAATCCCTTTCTAACTGAAGCATAAATCAGTGACGTAGATTTTAGGCTAGAACAGTTTCCCATGAAATTACTAAGGTAGTTAACTCAGTAGGTTAATTAATCTTAAATATCTGCTTGAAAAGTGGCGAAAATGTTAAAACTGAAGGCTTATAAGGTAACAGTAATTCATAAATTTATTGAAACAAATTATGCCCAGGATTCAATTCTATCGACAGATACGAAATTCAATATGTCTAAATTTTTTTTACAAAAGATGTTAAATGTTCATTAGAGAGTATAGTCGATAGTTGCAGCACTTATTTTAAGGTTAGACATTACATCTGTAACGTAATGTGTAAGTCGTGACTTTTTATTGCCGAAAGCTGACGCGCTGTATCACCGCTGAGCGGCCTGTTACTTTCTCATGTCACTTTTTGAACGTCGCACGGCGTCGTACAAAGCGAAAGCGATTTCCAGACGGACGCCCAGTATCTTCCCCAAGATTTAACCACTACACTTTCTACTAATTTGGCATCACTATATGCCTTTGCCTGAGACTTTGCAAAGTGAGAGTATAAAAAAAATAATTACAAATTACCCTCACAAAGATGACACATGCCTTCTTATATATAGTTAACTCAGTTCATTTCTTTATTATAGTCAAAATGACAATCCCGTCTGTAGTTTATATTCCTGAATCGTAAACCTATTATTCAAAATACATTTATAGTTTAAATGGAATTATACGTGTAGTAGTAAACAAATTGAGAATATAAAGCTTGAATCAATAGTGTAATGTCTGAAGTGTCAACGACTTAATTATCGGTAAAACGAAGGTAATAAATTGTAAAGGTGAAACAGGTATTGAACGCTCACAAGCATTACGAATGTCACCTGGTAGGATTCGCCTTCTGATTCGAAGGAGCTCAGGAAGATTCAGAAAAGTAGAGAACGACATCAATAATGGAAAGAAGAAGAGGAATCTGTAGGAAGAAGGGAAAGAAAATACACGGAATGAAGACGAGATGGTAAAGAAACATCAAGGCGAAGAGGTAGACAAGGAGGAGCGAGAGAATGTGAACGAGAAGAAGCGGTAAAATGAGGAAGCAGGAGAAAGAACAGAGGAGGGAAGGAGAAAAAAGTAAAGGGAGAAGAGTAGTGGAAGAGAAGCGGCAGAAAGAAAAAGTGTAGGAAAAGTAAGAAGAACTAGTGCAAGAAAAGAAGAGGAAATGGAGGTAGGGGAATAGAATTAAAAGAGGACGTGTAGGAGACGATGCGAGAAAGGGGATGTGGAGTCGAAACGAAATGAAGTGGAGGTGGAAAAATCGGAACAAAAAAAGAATGTAGTTCAATTCAGAACAAGTAAAAGAGGAGGTGGAGGATTCAGGACGAGAAAATGAGAAGGTGAACAGGCTGAAACGATGAAAAAAGATTATAGAGGAAGCGGAAGGAGAAAAAGAGGATGTGGAGGAGTCGGAACGAGAAAGGAGGAAGTGGAGGATTTGGAAAAGAAGAGATGGATCAGTCTAAGGAGAAAATGAGGAGGTGAGGGTTCGGAACGAGATAAAGAGCGGATGGAGAACTCGGAACTAGGTAGTAGTGGTAGTGGTAGTGGTAGTAGTAGTAGCAGTAGTAGAAGTATTATTTTGCCTGGCAGAGTTAAGGCCGTAAGGCCTTCTCTTCGTCTCAACCAGGTTTCAACAATATACATGAAATACAAAATTATGTGATAGATTACAAAATAACACAA
This sequence comes from Periplaneta americana, assembly GCF_040183065.1. Classification (NCBI taxonomy): domain Eukaryota; kingdom Metazoa; phylum Arthropoda; class Insecta; order Blattodea; family Blattidae; genus Periplaneta; species Periplaneta americana. The sequence goes on from NC_091133.1 coordinate 45,463,601, forward strand.
AAGAAGATACCTTAGAATTTACATAAAATATAGTAGACAATTACAAATAGTTAAGATCAGTTACATAATATAAGGACAATATAAAATAAAGTAGACAATTACATATAATTAAAAGGAGATAGAAGCGAAGAAGGGAAAAAATTTGGTATGAGAGATAAAACGAGAGAAGAGAAGATGGAAGAGAATGAGCGAAATGAAAAAGAAGGAAGTGTTGGAGTAGCAAAGCTCGAACTAATACAGGAATTGGTGAAGTAAAGTATAGAGAAAGAAAGGACAAGAGAGATATGGAGGAGAGGAGAATAGAGAGAAAGAAGTACATTCGGAGAGATGATTAAAATGGACTCGTGGAAAAGAAGAAAGAAGAGGAGAATATGAAGAAGAGGAAACGAAAGAGACATAGACGGAAGGGGTAGTGTGGGGGAATATCAAGACGATCATGAAAATTGCTACGAAAGCAGCCAACTGTCCTTGGTAATGAGTGCTCGTAGTGTAGAGATGAGCAATGGAAACTTTAGTATCGATAATACTATTAACTATTGTTCCAACTATCGATAGTCCTATCTATAGATATAACCAAAACTATCGATACTATCGACAGTCTTCACAAAATTTTTTGTTAATTGGTTATAAACTGAATATATTTCTGAATTCATATCTAAACACATACAAAACTAATAATTTAAATAATTCTGTATATAGTGAATTGAATCTGAATTGCATACCAATATTATAATCTGTCGTTAAAGTCCCAACATTAGCCATCATTATATTGTTTTTTAAGCATGTGATAATTGCTTCAAGGATAAGTTTCTCATTAAAATAAGCATTTCCTCCTTGTTGGATGCAGACGGTTTCGCTTTTCATTGATTGATTTTACAGTTTTGGATAACAGTCCTTCCGAGGGAATCAAGATCCCAGTAAATTACTGACCAAATTACTTAGTCTTGGGTGAATGATGTATGATAAAATGAACGGATAAGTGGAAACAAAATACTGGATTTGCTTAGTTAGATATGAAAAATAATGAGTGCGTGCCTGAAATTTGCGTAGTAGTTAAATAGGGATGTAATGTAAAATGTATGTGATAGTAAAGTTGAGTTTATAAATTATAATTGAGGATAACAATCCTCCATAATTTTGGAGATTAAAACTGGTTCAGCCAATCAGAAAGAGACCATCCAATGTCTCAACTCTCATTATAAAGGACTGTATCCTTTCCGGGCTTACTTTGCCATCTATGCGAGATATGTAGAGCGCTTTTTTTCTACCCATGATTGCAAAGTGAAGAAACGTATGAGTCGTTCGTTTACGATTTTTTAGTGGTTATCTTACGATGCTGTATCAATATCTCAGGTTATTTATCGTCTGAATGAAATGAAGGTGATAATACCGGTGAAATGAGTTCGGGGTCCATCACCGATAGTTACCCAGCATTTCCTCATACTGGGTTGAGGGGAAAGCCCCGGAAACGAACTTCAACAGGTAACTTGTCCCGACCGGTATTCGAATACAGGTCACCTAGTTTCCCTGTCAGACGCGCTAACTGTTACTCCACAGGAGTGAAGGTTTACAATTCAAAAGAATACTTCGAATTATAAACTGGGATGAATTCTGAACAAACGAATCGTAATGACTAATTGAATCGTTGAAAAAGAATCGTGTTCCCCAGCTCCAGTTTGAAACCCTTATAATATTATGAATGGTACTCTGGTAGCACGTCTGCCTCTAGACTAGCCGGCCCGGATTCGATTTCCGGCTGCATCAGAAATTTTCATATAAAATTTCTACCTCAGAACAAGGAGAGATGGCGATGCACAACTTCTAATCACTAAATGGTGTACCAATATGTCTGGATTAAATCCAAAAACTCTCCCCAGTTCATAAGAAAAGAAGGTATATGTTACTGTTGATAGTGATTCGTCCGTCGGATGCGGACGTTAAGTCTGGCGACCCCCTTGGTGCTATTCGACAAGAGTAAGTAGGGACCTGACATCCCTTTTCCCACATCTTCATCAGCATCATTTCCCATTCCCTACACCACACTTACACGAACACTTACACATACACTCACCCTAGTACACGACATAACTCTTCACAGATAAAAATCATGCATAACGTCGCTCACAACTTAAAAATGGGTCATAATCTTGCCATCTATCCGCAGTATGCGGAACTCGAATCACGCCAGTGAAGTGGGTAGGCATTAGAGACACACAACATATGAACTTCCCATTTTTTTATATTATCGATAGTCAAATTGTTTCCAATTGGCCTACTATCGATAGTTTCGATAGTTGAAGTCATAACTATCGATAGTATCATCGATTATTGCCCATCACTATAGTAGTGTAGATATGTTATGTTGTATCCATTTGAGAAGTTTGAAAAAGTGGTAATATAATATTTGTAGAAATTTATCACATGCAAATGAGAATATTACTTCAACTTGGTAGCGATTATATGTGAAGGTTAGAATTTCAATGTTTTATTTATGTTACGTCTTTATTAAACGGTCAGTCGATACAGAACTGGGAAATGATCTTATAGATTAATGGTTAATGCAGGAGACATATTTCTGGCCATGTCCAGTGAGTATGGCCCTTCCAAATGATATAAATTTAGCAACATTACTACACTAGCTTACCTGATTCTGCACTCAACTGTTGACGGTGAATGCTTCAAAATAGTGTTACGCTTGTAGGAATGCAGGGTTGGCTAAATAATACATTCAGATCCAGAGGGACGATGTAAATCTGGCTCACAACATAACTCAGGTTCCTTCGGACACGGGTTTTAGGTGAAGCGATCACATACTATGAAATAATGCTTTAGTCTATCATTACGTTAAACATCGACAACACTTAATTTTATTGCAGCCTAAAATATTGTGCCATTTTAAACTACGAAACAACTATGTATATATATTAGTGTCTTGCATTTCATAGTCTATATTCGGTTCAATTTATCGAACGTGACAAGAACCTAACTCTGCTTTGAAGAAGCGGATCTGTCTTGCTCGCTCGGTCTTGCGCCTTGTATGATCTGTGTCCTTGAAGTTCGCTGGCCTCTCTTACACTCCTCTCCCAATCTTTCATGCATTTAGCTGAGTAAGGAGTTTAGAACAAATCTTGTGAAGTATTAATATTTTAGTTGTAAGGAGAGCTAATTTTTATTACAAAAATACGACCCGCATCCATAAAGTAACTTTCCCACTCGTCCCACAGCTAGCAAACCATATGTTGCGCGAAGCGACTGCGTGTACGTGATTGAGTATTGTCCTGGCATGGCGCATGCACTAGCGGAACTTCCCGAGTGCTCTCAGTATTTTCGTTGCATTGGTTGAAGATGGACGTTCCTATTCCAGCTCCCGCCGCGTGAAGTGGGGTCAGTGATAGAGTTTTGAATGCACAGGGCATAGCGCCGATTGAAATTTTAAGTAGGACGCAAAAATGTGAATGACGAGGAGCGCAGTGGGAGGCCAACCATCATCACAGACGACCTTGTGGAGCAACGCATCATCTGCTTGCTCATGACGTTAGGCCTATAGACCTGGCAGAGCTGACGATCAATTTCAATCGGCTCTATGCCCTGTGCATTCAAAAACTTTATCACTAATGGCACATCACGCGGCGGGAGCTGGAATAGGAGCGTCCATCTTCGACCAATGCAACGAAGCTACTGAGAGCACTCGGGAAGTTCCACTAGCGCATGCGCCATGCCAGGACGCAGTCGCTTCGCCCAACATGTGGTTTACTTTATGGACGCGTCTCGTATGATTAACCTTCGACAGAAGTATACGTACATATAGGTACTTCATATTATGTTACCAATTTCCGAAAGAAAATAGCTATAATTACATTCTTCACATAATAGGATATTCAAATAAATCACAGTTTCTCGGTAACAATATTTGTGTGACTATACGGATGAAGGAAGTATTACAGACACTGTGTTCGATTCAAGTTAGTCGAGTATGACGAAGTTCGATATTCGTCGATGTCGCTCTGCAGAAGAAGGCCTGTCGTGTTTGTTCCACTTTGTTATAAACATATTAGCTGTCCTCCATTCCCACCCCTTCATGTCTTAGCACAGACTTTGCGATTCATTTTTTCATATAAAGTGAAGCAAGTTTCTAATGTCTTGGTTTCCTCTCTCATGTTCAAACATTGCAGGACACTATTTTAAAACGCTTAAGGATTTGAGCACATATCTTAGGATTAGTTTTTCACATGGAATAAGACGAAGTTTGTAATGTCTTGGTTTGTTCTCTCATGTTTGAACATTGCACGTACTAGTCGGTACTTTGAACATATACTTCTTAAATTACATTTGGTCGGTTTATTTACACGTAAATTTGTGTGAATATTTAGTCAATAACAACAAAAATTACATATACTCATTACTATGCGTAACTTCGCAAGATATGTGCCTTATATCCTTATGCAAGTAAAGTATAAAGACGCAGGAAGGATATGAACTAAAGAGAATGGAACCGAACCTATGTAAGGAAAGGGAAATATTGAACAAACGCAAAGGGAGCTTCAGTTCTAAAGAGACTCGGCAAATATGAACCGAACATAAAGCCTCTTACAGGTTTTCAATGGACTCTCATTTTAGTTTACATGCTTCACTTCCACGTACTATTGGGATGTCTGTGGAGTAGGGCGAAGTTTGTAGTATCTCTCATGTTCGAACGTTGCACGACACTAATACATAATATTACTGAAACAGACGAACATCATACTTCAAGTTCCTTGAAATTGAAGTTCATGTAAACGAAGTTGTATTTCACCTCATTTCCGAAAAGCAAATTTGTAAGCAGTGACTATCAGTTGTTGACTATAATCATCCAAAAAATACGACAAAATAATATTATTAATGTACAATCTACTTACGAAAATTGAGTCAGTAGGGACAGAAAAATCCACAATAAATTAATAGATTTCGCCATTGGTAGACCTAAAAGCATCACGGCACATAGGTTAGGATTAAAATTACACTTAGTAGTAATATAAGATATACTTTAGGCAAAAGGGCAGAAACGATGACGTTCTGAGCTAACAAAAGACAAGAGTTAGACGTGATTGAAAATTCTTCTCCTTATTTCACAGATCACGACGTGTAACTGTATATTTTAGAAGGACTAAAGTACAGTGTGTCAGAAGACAAATTCCTGCCATATGTTCCAAGAACTTTACTGTGAAAGTTACAAATTTTGAAGGAGATACCTGTTGATACATAGGCGAAATGCAGTACAGAACTTTCTAAGCAATATATATGAAATTGGCGACTTATTAATCTATTAAATATTCCAATCTTTCCTTCTATGCCAAATATTTTGCTGTTATTTTTCACTGGCTAAAATGTAGTCTTTGTCGAGAAATAGTCTGCTTCCAATCTATTATACGGCTTGAAAGTTGTCTCTGTATTAATATGAGAATTCCTTCACTTTGTTCAGCACTATATAATAAGGCGCTATTAATCCATAAGTAGTTATCGAAATAGGACATTGAATATAGGAGTGGGCCACCTGAGTATTGAACTTCGAAATAGCAGTGCCTGGACATTGTACTCGGAACAGGATTGCCTGAATATTGTCAACGTGATTAATATTTACAGGGGTGCGGAATCCTTGAAAAATTATAGCATACGTGTAACAGAACATTATAGTAGCAAACAGGATTTCATTAATGCTCACATGGGACACGAGTTACTAAAATTGTCCAAAGAACATAGGTATACTTGAAAACACCGGACCATACTTTATCCCACCAGGCTACAAGGTTAAGTATTACTGAATTTTTTTGCTGTAGCGGATGAAGTGCGTGCATCTAACAAACGAAGTACTTTTGTCTGCTCACGCGACTCTTGTTTAATCAAGTGGGCAGAACACTTTAACAGTTACACTGATATTTAAAATGTATATTATTTACACTACATATGTACATTAGAATACCCTATTTTTACCATTTACACTATGATAAAGAATGTAGGCCTACGTTGATCATACATTATTTACACTATTATGTATAGTGTTGTGTATTGTAATGCAAGGTATTTTATTTCATAATATTATAGCCTACTTCTCTTGTAAATAGTGTATAAAGGGGCTGCATTGACTACTATCAAAAGCCGATTGTCAAAAAGACTGCTTTTCGTCTATGGAATATGATTTTTATTCAAATATAACTGTTGTAGAATATGATTTTATTTTTAACCTTTAATTGTCATTCAATAAGAAATGTCATTTGTTTATCACAGATTGTCTTATTTAACACTAAATTGTAATTGTTTAACTCATGTATTTACATGTAACTAAACACATCTACATTTTATTATTATTATTATTATTATTATTATTATTATTATTATTATTATTATATTACTACTACTACTACTACTACTACTACTACTACTACTACTACTACTACTACTATTCCATTGTTTTCTATATTGCTGTTATTTATATTTGCCATATATTTTTGTACTGATTGAATGAAAGAGAAGGCCTTATGGTCTTGTCTCTGCCAGTAAAAAGAAATAAATTCAATAAATGAAGAAATAATTTAAATTGTAGGAAAGGTCATCGTAGTGTCAGTCTTTGTCACTTTAATGAATTGTAATTAGTCTATGAGGTTTAATTTTGAACCACTAATAGAACGTCAACTGCAACACAATCAAAATGCAAGTGATTCCTGATAGTAGCTGTGGCACGCGCAAAAATATGACGTCACGTCAATATAGTCTATTAACAGCTAACCTTATCTTCATAGACTCATGGCAGAACACGTCCCCTACTTGTAAGCAATCCTTTTCCAAATATAGACAAGAAAACTGGTTATAAAGTTTCAACCTACTAAAGATTTGAAAAAGCACTTAGGTAAGTGGAAAGGAGTGGCTGGAAAACGTACCTGAAAATGGTACTTTAGTTCACAAGACTTGCAACATAAATCACTAGGATTGGGTTCTGGATTTATGGAGTAGAAATTTGTATACCACACATGGAGCCAAAGAGACGTCTTAAACTGCGATAAGTAAGGCTATCAACGAAGATATCCTTTCCGTATTACAGGCAATAACACGTTTCTACTATTCCTATTCTATTTTCGTAAAGATTCCAAAGACGTCACCCGCAGATCCGACCATTGTCTTAAGAATAGAAATACTGTCCCTAGCGAGGAGACATGACACCCTATTTCCAGGGTAGAAATGTTTCCATCACTCAGGCCTTCCAATCCCCGACATTTCAACTGCACATGACACGGGCTGCTGCCGAGGTGATTCTAATAACTCAGCCGAACCGATTCGATTCTGCGAGACCCGCGGAGCGCGCGTCCATCCATCCATTGCGACGTTAGATAATCGGCACAAATAAAAAACTTATATAAAATTGCTTTCCGAATGAAAACTTGCTGGACGTAACAGAATTCTATTACAACGCAAGCGATCAATAGCAAACTTGATTACTCGCGTTTAATTCCGTTTATCTGACGGTTGGAACTGAAAGCGATATGCTACAGAATTTATTGATGTGACCATTTAAAGTGATCCGCCGCACAGTTTAAAGCCCATGAATTCAAGTACAGGAGATAGAAGCGCTGCGAAAAAGGCTATAATCTTTGTAGTTCAGCGTTAGTTTTGTGTTTTATGTCAAAGTGTGATAGTTTTGTGTTTTATGTCGAAACATGATAGTCTAGCGCTCTAGATTTCATTGTAGTGGGAGAAGTACAACTTTATTCTGATTCCAATATCATATTAGTAATAATATCCTATTATTTCTTCTGAGAGATTCCGTTTCCATTTCGTTCATTGTCCTCTTTTTTCCTTCTTTACATTTGTTAATTCTGTGTGTCTGTTACGGTGTCCTGCCATCCTTGGATATAATTGAGGGGTTTGCAGGAAAAAAGGGCGTATACGTCAATATGGTGAATTGAGATACATGCAATCTAAGATTTTAAAACGCACCTGAATAAAATGTTATACACGCACGCAGCCCTGTCCTGCAGTTATGTTCAGTACAATCAAAACAAAATTTCGCTACTATAATTAGCGAATTATTTACTACATTTTAAACCGTTTTCCCGAAGAAGGGCGTATAGGTCTCTCCGCCTTTCTTCCGGCAAAGCCCTCAATTATTTCTATTGCCTTAAAATGTTTATTTAATATTTATAATAATATTTATAATTACTGACTAAAATTTTTGATAGTATCATTTCCAAAAATTTTCTCTCCTTCCTGGAGTTTATAATTAAGTATTGGAGGTCGTAACGATGTTTCAATGAAATCATACGAAGTTGTAGAGTTTCAAAAGTAGACAGACGCATCTAGGATATCCACGTACAGCACCAGAAAAAAGTAATGGTCCGAATCTCGGAGGTCGTTTCATAGCGCGATTCACACGATAAAGTTCGTAAAAAAAATAACAGGGATGAGGCTGGAGCCCGCTTCTCTCCCCATGACATACAGATGTCTTAGTCTTTGGTCCACACCTGTGGAGTAACGGTTAGTGCGTCTGGCCACAAAACCAGGTGGCCCGGGTTCGATTCTCGGTCGGGGCAAATTACCTGGTTGAGGTTTTTTCCGGGGTTTCTCCCTCAACCCAATACGAGCGAATGCTGTGTAACTTTCGGTGCTGGACCCCGGACGCTAAATAACCTAAGACGTTGATAAACTTCGTAAAATAACCTACTAAAATCTTACTCTCTAAGTTATTGAGATGAGACTTCATTTCTGCGTGGAATGTCAGTTGAATATCCTCAGGAAGGTCCAGAGTTAAATTTTACTGCACGATTTACATACATATACATAGGTGCTCCTACATAAGATCTTTTCGGTTGTGAAAACACATGTAATTTACGTTTTGTGAATCTGGGGTGCATGAAAATTGCACCAATGGAAAGAGAAACTCAAAAAGTTTAGTTGTGGCAGCATTGTTTTCCTAGTCGATAACACTGCCTCATAATAGTACATATATAAACAAATTTGTTCATTGCTGAGGCTAAATGGCTGCTATAGAAGACAGAAAAACTTTTTGTGTGCTCGATTTTTATGTGAACCAGTCGGTTATTAATGTGCAACGGCATTACCGAACAAAGTTTGTGCAGATCGACCTAGAGGACCTACAATCCGTAAATGGTACACTGATTTTAAGGCAAGATTCTTCGCAAGCGGTTGCGATTTCATCCGTACCGACTACAGATGCTACAAGCTCTAAAACCAGACGACAAAGTGCTACCAAGAAATTTCTACGTAAGTGTGCAGGCTTTAATCGAAATCGATGATGAATTTATTCGTTCCGTTGTGTTTTCTGACGAAGCCACTTTTCATCTTTCTGGTAAGGTGAACACACATAACCTCAGAATCTGGGGGTCGGAAAATCCGCGTACCTACGTGGAACTTCACTATAGACTTGACGTGTGCCGTGTTACCAAGGGGGGCAACATTGAATATTTTTAAGGTAAAGAACTAAACTCTTTGAGTTTCTCTTTCCATTGGTACTATTTTAATGTAACTCAGATTCATAGAACGTAAATTACATGTGTTGGAAACCGGAAAAGCCTTTTGTAGCAGCCCTGTACGTAACTATGTGTATACAGCTACAGTATGTCGACTTCTTGGAAACAAGTTGTAACATGCAGGAATGCATAAAATTGATGGTGCATCTTAAGAAATTACAAATTGATCGACTGTTTACTTCAGCAATTTAGATTTGAGTTTTATCACCGAAAACCAAAACTTGTAGGAAATCCATTTATTGTTTATTGCCAGAAAAATATAATACAATGAAATTGTGAATATACAAAATAATAGCACTCCCTGAAAGAGAGTGTTCTCGTGCTCAGGGGAGGAAAATAAATCTCAGGTTTTCAGATAAAAAATACTTTTTGAAAGAGTTTTGGTTTAAAAGAAATAAGGAAACTAAATTAGGGAGCACCAACCGGTTTCACTTATAATATCTTGTGTTCATATCAAATTATTATCGATCTTGTGAATGTACTTACTGTACACACTCCATCGCCAGAGTTATGTCATCCAAGACTTTGAAGGGTCGTTAATTTGTTGGGTCCGTTTTAACTGGTTAGCCCAACACTTGTGCAAAAGGGCCATCTAACTGCTCTACATTTAATAGCGCCTATCACGGTTGCTAGGTGATCCTCTGGTTTTAAGTGTTATGACCTTGATGATGGAATCTAGGCCTATATGTTATTCCGAAACTTTGGAGGTAAGCCTCAACGCAACGTTACAAAACACAAGTTACATATTATTTTTGTTAACACACATCGTGAATATTTAAAAGCAAATATAAATTTCACATCTTAAAAAAAGGTGGCATTTTGTACGCTTGTTGCCTTTAATTAAACATTTTCATAAATAAATTAGGAATGATTGAAATAAGGAAATGTATATAACGCACAGCATATTATTTGAAATTAAAGTTATTTTCTCTCCTGTTTTGAAGGTATTATAACCTTTATCCTTCTTTCTTAGAAAATATCAGTAGTCAAGACATTATTCTAAATACCGTATTGATCTATTAATAGATAAATTGAAAATAGGAAATCAAAAACCGTCTTAATTCAACTCTGTCTATTATATTTAAAAAAAATCTACTGATGCGTTTTGCTTTGTGATAGTTGGAGATGGATATTTCGACTTTACGATGACGAGATAGCTATGTGCGTTCAGTAGTTGTCAAACTTTAAATTCTCGTAGGACGTCAGCATTTATAAAGCGATTTGGAACGACCCTAATGCATGGAAAGATATCACAAAATATAACGGTATATGGAAAAAAAAAGCTTAAGAGATCTTTGTTAACACATTGAAATACAGTTGATAAAATAAATAAGAGAATTCTATTGCCAAGGAGATAACTAAAATTTCAAATTACAAATTCTTCATCAGCTTGTTGGTACTGACGCTGAAGAACTTTCCAAAGGGAAGTAATTGATCTGAAAGATGCAGGAGGTGAAGAAAAAGGCGATGGAAGCAGAAGTTAAAACGTACTCACCAAGAAAATTCATAACGAAACATTTGGAGGTGACCTTCTATTTGAATTATTCTTTGCAGATGATAGAATGAATGACAGTCAATTATGAGAGATTTTCAATATTTGTAAGACAAGTGCAATATGAGTTTGTCCGTTATAAAATTTATTGAAAAGAAGACGAAAACTGTCCAGTCAAGACTAATATCTTCTCGAAGAAATCTGAACGTTTTGTAAACCATGACAACCAAGTCCTTCTATGAGCTGTGCTCGCAAAGACGAATCTTCAGAAGAAAGTGAATTTGATGCCTTCACTTGTTGTAGCCTCTTCCTCAGTACCATCTTCCGGTAATTAATGTATCTGTCTTCACAATATTCTTTAAATTGGATATCCTTTCAGCAAACTACAATGATGGTGCAACAGTGTATAGGAAATCATAAGTATGGACACTGCACAGTGACTTAATTCAGTGACCTTCAGACCAGCTGTACCGGCATCAGCTTGAGGGTCTGCCTATTTTACTTAGAGTTGGCGCTGATATCGCACCAGCAACCGACAGAAGAAATACATTTAGCAGACATTCCAGTAAATAGGGATTGCTGTTCCGCCATTTGCGGCTTAAATCCATGTGATCAATTCTTTCAATTTAGCGTTCAGAAGACTATATCCACTTGAAGGAATTAGTGAAGCACTGTTTTGAGAACATGGAAGTGGTTATAGGCCTAGTTGGAGAAAGAAGAATAAAGTGCATAGGCCTAAGTTTTGCTGATGATATGGCGTTGTTAGCAGAAAAGGAGACGGTACTAAGGAACATGCTGTGAGCGGTGTGAGATGAAGATAAATGCAAATAACACGAAGTTCATGGTTATCGGAAGAAAACTAAAGAAAGAAAACTTGCGAATTCCAAATTAAGCAGTGGAACAAGTTGACAACTTCAAATACGTAGGTTCGTGGGTTATACTTTAAGTAGTAACATGAGGTGCTGCCAGGAAGTCAGAAGGAGAATAAGGAGCTTTTAATATAAAAAGTAGCATCTTCTGTAGATCTCTGGAAAAAAGACTAAGGAATACGCTAGTGAAGTGCTTTGTGTACATTGTGCATTGTATGGGGGCAGAAACATGGATATTACGACGAAGTCAAGAGAAACGACTGGAAGCATTTGAAATGTTTCTATATTTTTGTAGTCATAAAATCAAGATATCCTTAATTGTTTCAATTCCTGTTGATTATTACATGCATATTTATGATCTGAATTCCTGCTTCGAAGATATGCTAGGCCGTATGGTTTGATTATTTATCTGGTTGAAAATATTTAGAGTATTTCCAACTGTAAAGCGAATATCAGGTAATACCGTTTCGAAACCTCGTACACATCGAGTCAAATACCTTCGCGCTATCACAAATGAGATGGTATATATCCTCGCAATTTAATACAGCTTCCTAAATAACTGATTTAAATGCATTAGACCTATTTATTATGAAGAGACAGTTCACTATAAGAAGGCATAGTGTTATTTAATGCCATTCTGTTCTTATCGAAAAGTAATGTCACAAGATGCCAGTTAATAGCCACCCCACACAACACAAACAAGCTGCATTCCGAACAATGGTACACAGACTACTCAACATACCAATGAACCAACAGGATTACAACGAAGAGCTAAACACAATCGAATACATAGCACAAGAAAACGGATACAACCCCAAAATAATAGACAACATAATACGTAAGACAAAACAAAACGACAAAAAAACAGAAGAATACAACAAAACACAAGAACACAAAAAATACATCACACTAACATACGAAAACAAAAACACACATAAAATTGCAACCTCATTCAAGAAATTAAACTACAACATCGCATACAGAACAAATAACACTCTACAAAAACGTCTCAACACACAAACAACGCAAACAAACAAATACAACACACAGGCGTATACAAACTCAAATGTAACACCTGCAACAACTTTTACATAGGGTAAACAGGCAGATCATTTCAAACACGTTACAAAGTACACATCAAAGCCATAACAAAATTACAAAACACCTCCACATATGCAGAACACATCACAAATGCCAACCACACCTACATAGACATCAATACAGACATGGAAATACTGCACATCCAACCAAAAACCAGAAACTCAACACACTAGAAAAATATGAAATATACAGACACACGAAAACACACCCCAACGATATTCTCAACACACAACTCAATTTCAAAACACATACACTCTTTGCCTCTACACTACGAACGCATCCACACAGGAAACAAAAGGCGCCAAGACCAACAGCGACCAGTTCCGAAGTTGACCGAAAATAGGTCGAAACATGTTAACAAGGTACGTTAAAATTTAACACAAGAAAGTTCTTATCATACATTCCGAAGTAATAGCTGTGGTTAAAAAATGGCAGGTGATTTGAGGAAATCTCTATGATTGCGTGTAAGGTTTTTTTATATTTTTTTAGTTGGTTATTTAACGACGCTGTATCAACTACTAGGTTATTTAGCGACGCTGTATCAACTACTAGGTTATTTAGCGCCGATGAGATTGGTGATAGCGAGATGATATTTGGCGATATGAGGCCGAGGATTCGCCAGAGATTACCTTGTATTAACATTACGGTTGGGGAAAACCTCGGAAAAAACCCAACCAGATAATCAGCCCAAGCGGGGATCGAACCCGCGCCCGAACGCAACTTCAGACCAGCAGGCAAGCGCCTTAACCGACTGAGCCACGCCGGTGGCTGCGTGTAACGTTTATACAGGAATTGGGTAATGAATTTAGGATTAAATAAATGCAGTTTGCTGTAAGATTTAAATGTGCCCGATGAACGGAATGCAATAAACTATTAATATCAGTAAATTTTCCAATAATTCAAGCAGAGCTTTATATTAAGAGGGCAAGTTAATAAGTGTTTTGAACCACAAACAATAAATAGTTAATTGGTATACGGTATATAAACCACAAGCTAGCAAATGAGTGGATGCATTCGAGCAGGCGGTGATATAATCACATGAAAATATCCCGTAAATATTTTCAGTTTTTATCCAGCCGTGTGGTAGAATTGCGAACCTTTTTTTAACTTTCTACAATTAAGCATGTACTGTATTGTGGACTTGTGTTTTTACATTCATGTCGAAACACAACCGAATAACATTATTTATTAAAAAAAAATATTACAGCACTCATGGATAGTAATAAACTATTCTAAATAGGTTATTAATTATATATTCAGACTTGTGTTCTGTTTAGGAAAATGGGCTCGTTCACATTCTTGAGTTTACCGCATATTATAACGTAAGCATTTCATGGCGATCTTAGTTCAATGACTTCGGTGTAATTTTTGCTCCACCGAATCTTTTCATTTTTTCATTTAATTTAGTTCGCTTATTATGTACACGTCAAAATATACCCCAATTTTGAGGACGGAATGAACCAAAGAGTTAAGTCCTTAATTTTATGTTATTACTGTTGATTTTTGTAACGTGAATGTGGCGGTGTGTGTCTCAATAATGACAGAATTTTCCATAATAAAGAGAAATGATTGTACAGAATGACACATATGTATGTCAATTGCATTTAATGTATATTTAATTTCACATAATGGATTTATAATTGTTGTGTGTTTTAATATAAATATTAATAGGTTTTAATAATATGCAGTATATGTATGTTATTCCCATAACAGCTCGATTTCAATTTCATTCATTACATTAACATATTAACCAACAGCGTTTTGCCACTGGCAGCTTTGCACGAGAATAATACATATTATCATTACATACAAAATAGCTTTGAGTTTACAATAAACATTTCAGTTCACATACATAATTAATATGCTATTCAAAGTCTGGGTACATGGAGTTACACTTTTTTCTAAAAATATTCCCACTGGGGGGGCAGTTATTTTTATAAATTAATTTTAGCAACTTGTTTCCGCTATGGTTCATTTATGAAAAAAAAAAATATATATATATATATATATATATATCGTATGCCTCAGATTAGTTCCTGTCACGGAAATAAAGATCTGACTTCTTGCACATAACGCGAATAATTAAGTTCTTGTTCTACTTTCTTGCTTTTTAAGGGGTGATCTTACGACATGCTGATAACGTGAGAGTGAAAAATTATTCAATCAGCTACATGTGAATATCTAATGTTGGTTCACGATTACCATGGGAGTAGTGGAACGAATTCTCTGAGAAGAAATTGTTGTCCACACGTGTGGAGTAACGATTAGCGTGTCTGACTGAGAACCCAGGTGGTCCGGGTTCGAATCCCAGTGGGGACAAGTTACGTGGTTGGGGTTTTTCCTGGGTTTTCCCGTAACCCAATATGAGTAAATGCTGGGTAACTATCGGTGTTGGACCCCGGGCTCATTTCACCAGCATTATCACCTTCATTTTATTCAGACGCTAAATAACCTGAGATGTTTATACAGTGTCGTAAAATAACCCTGAAAAAAGAGGTTGTTATAGTCATTAGTTTATCATTATTATAAAAAGCATAATTTTCGACAATCATTTAAAATGGAACCAACACATAAATTACCTTTGTAATAGATTACGTAAAATAATATATTATTTTGTTTTATTGAGGAATTACTTGTCAGTAAGTTTATGACGCACAATATACTTAACTTTACTTCAATCGGTAATTATGTATGGAATTATAGGATGGGGTAGCTTATTTGAATCCAATTTTAATCCACTTTATTTATTACAGAAGAACATAATTAAAACATGTCTTCATAAACCTACTGATTTTTCATCTCAAATTTGATTTCAGACTTTAATGTTCTTAAAATAAGACCAATTTATTATATTGTATTAATAAAATTTATATGTAAAAATCGAAATAATTTAACATTGTGTTCTCATAGTTATGAAACAAAAAGTATGAATTCTTTAAGATTGTTTGAACCAAAATCCAACACTGCTACAGTATTTAATCATAGTAGTAATTTAGGACCAAGAATATAAAACAAATTTATATTTAAATATCCTATTGTTGTCAATTCTAATAGCTCTAGTATTAAATTTAAAAAGTTATGTGTGGATTTTATAAAAATTGAAAAATTATAAATTTAAATTTATATATTCTTATTGCGCAGTAGACATAAGACAAATTGTATTATATACTTCTTAATTTCAAATCAGGAATCCGCCCCTGAGCACGAGTTGTACTTTTTCAAGGGCGAGGTAAAGTTTTTTTTGAATATATTATATTTTGTGTTACAATTATTAGAAAGATAAATAAATAAATAAGTAAATAAATAAATAAATGCAAACTTTATTCTCTTGAAGACGGAACAGGCCAACAGACCCAGACCTTGATGTGGATTATTATTATTATTATTATTATTATTATTATTATTATTATTATTATTATTAATATTATTATTATTATTATTATTTCATTCTCTTGACGAAATGTTCTCTTTTCCATTGGAGGCAGATAGCGACATTTATCTAGAAGATAAATGCTTTCCTTTGTCAAGTGAAATAAACATAGGACAATTTATTTAATAGAGTACTGAAAAATCCATTTCATAAATATCATTTTAGTGTACGACCGTGATATTCACGCTAGCCTATATTAAAGTTCTAGGCATCTTATTTTCAATCAATTTCTACTCTAATAATAAAAATAACATTAATAACAGTAATAATTTAAATAGGTTAATTCGCATTGTGCAATTAAAGGTTCCTGACTTTCGCCTTACGGTTGTGGAGAACCTCGAACGAAGACCTAGATAATGAATTCTTTCCCCTACCTCGAAGCTTTTAATTAGTAATAGTAATTACTGAAATTATTAATAAAACTGAGTGATTTAAGCTTTCATTATTTAAGAATCCATTATATTTTGTTTATGACACAGCGTGGAATTAATTGCCTAATTTGGTACAATCCATTAAAAATGGTGTAGAAAGTGAGCTCCCTCACTAAGAATGCATTAAAGTTAGTAATTACGAACTTCAATTCAACCCATTATACCTACTCCTGTGATCAACCTGGTGAGAAAAATGATATAATTTGTGAGAATATGGCATTTCATAATTATTGCAGAGCATTTGAAAGTGAAAAGAAACCTATATTAAAACTTACGTTTCATTGAAAGCTGAATTTTTAATTTAATTTTGAGTTGTATAAAACAGTATGCTCTAAAATGTTATTAAATTTTCTCCCTCTCCACTTTGTTTCGCCGTGTACTAGCTGCACATTAAAGAGGAAAACTGCTTCAGGAGGAAAAAGGCTTCCAGCGTCGACTTGCCTCGCAGTTGGAGCAGACATTCCAAGTCGCTACAAGCTGCACCGCGTTATTATACGGGCTAATAGAACGTAATTCATGTTTTATTACCGAGTTTGAAGGCTCACTCGCATAATCTGAGTTCAGAGTTCGGAAATTGTCATTGCATTTCTCTTGTATCAATTAGCGTACAAACACTCCCCATTAATTCAATTGTAATGTAATTCGGTTAGTACAGGCAATCGTTTGGGTACATTGGCTGATTGATTTGCTATTTAGCCCAGCTTTATTCAATAACCTATAATACGTATATAATGAACTGATGTTAATTAGTCAACACGAAATGTCGACGGGAAAATGATAAAAAAGAAAGTTATGAGACCCAGAAGAGAAATTTCCCTTTCAAATAATACTCGTATATTTTATGAAAATGAGAATTAATTTGGTTTCAGAAAAAAATAAATGCATGGATGATGCTATTAGGGCAGTTACATCAAATATATTATACTACTACTATACTGACTGACTTTTAAGGAACCCGGAGGTTCATTTTCGCCCTCACATAAGCCCGCCATTGGTCCCTATCCTGAGCAAGATTAATCCATTCTCTATCATCATATCCCACCTCCCTCAAATCCATTTTAATATTATCTTCCCATCTACGTCTCGGCCTCCCTAAAGGTCTTTTTTCCTCCGGCCTCCCAACTAACACTCTATATGCATTTCTGGATTCACCCATACATGCTACATGCCCTGCCCATCTCAAACGTCTGGATTTAATGTTCCTAATTTTGTCAGGTGAAGAATACAATGCGTGCAGTACTGTGTTGTGTAACTTTCTCCATTCTCCTGTAACTTCATCCCTCTTAGCCCCAGATATTTTCCTAAGCACCTTATTCTCAAACACCCTTAACCTATGTTCCTCTCTCAGAGTGAGAGTCCAAGTTTCACAACCATAAAGAACAACCGGTAATAAAATTGTTTTGTAAATTCTAACTTCCAGATTTTTTTACAGCAGACTAGATGATAAAAGCGTCTCAACCGAATAATAACAGGCATTTCCCATATTTATTCTGTGTTTAATTTCCTCCTGAGTATCATTTATATTTGTTACTGTTGCTCCAAGATATTTGAACTTCTCTGCTGTACGTTTCACGGAGACACAGTATATCACCAGTTCAGTAATGCTAGTATAGTTAAGTCTACTTGAATTATCTACTCCCTTATATCTTCAGTGTTTTATTTTATAATTTGTTTTAGTAAGCATGGTAATAGTGATTTTCCGATATTTAGACTGAATACTAAATAAAAATTATATTATATTACATTATAATTTGTTCTAAATATGTTTCATTTGTTTTTTTTAGCTCTTTACTTTGTTTACCCTAATAGAGATATGAGGAATTCCATTTCTGTAATCTTTTTGGTCTACAATCCAGGATTCACTACCATATAAGGGAACCGTTACCACCATAGTTTCATAAAATTTTAATTTTGTTTCTGTACGAGTTTCCTTTGAATATTCCTGATGATTTCACACGTCATCTGATATTTCATTTATTTTCTACCTCTGTATCCCATTTATAATAAATATTGCAACCCGCATAGTCAAAATTTTTTAACTTGTTCTAAACATTTATTTTATAAAATTATTTTTCAGTTTACTGGATATTTTTCTCGGTTTTTAGTGTGACAGTTTTCAAATTATATTCTTTCTGAATTTGATGAGATATGTTATGAGCTGCCTTCTGTTATTTATCTTCTATATTTTGTAAACTAATCAAGCTGGTAAGCTATATAAAATGAGTCTCGACGTGAATATTATGATTTTGCACATACGTTTACTGCGAATCTTCTGCTTATTTTTATGTAGTAATATGAGTGTATTATTTCATATATCACACCATTCTGGTAATATAGTACAAAAGCTGTTGGAAGTGATGGCCGCCGATATTGGCGTGCAAAACAGGATGTGTCGCTGTCAGTCCTGTATTGATATCAATAGCCGCCATGTCCAAAACAGCTTCTGTGATACATGAACAAGTTTATCAAATGTAAAGTGCACTACACTACACAACTTACTAATCTGCGAGAACTTGATTTCAGTTAACTTACTTTTTTTTGTCATTATGATAGATACAGGGACATCATTTTATTTTTACTTCAATTTTTATTGTACCTGAGTTTTTGAATGTACTTCACTCCCACCCCTTCTACTAAGGAAGTTCCAACTCCACACAGAACCAAGACAGCAGACAGTAAGCAGTACTGAGTTACTGGGTATAGTACGTTCCAGAAATATGTTCGCGTTTTCCAGTGACGAAAGAGCTTTCAATATTGAATCATATTTTTGCACAGGTACTGTCCGTTTGCCTACATCGCATCCCGATTTCCCCCACCTGCTTCTGCTCGCCCCTCTGTAATAGCTGGGCTGTCTTAGCTCTTTTCTGAAAACATTAATTTCTCTTAGGAATTGGAAGTTTACGTAATATTATACAGCTGTTTAATTTAACTTAAATAAAAGGGCCTCGTTAAGTAATTAACTGTCACGTGATTTCCTCCCTTTCTACAATCCTGCAGCATAACCACTTGGACGGACAGTAGATAGCATGTCTGAGTAATTTTATATTTTCGGGTCGGGCAGAAGTGAAGATTGAATTTACAGTACGTAGAGTAGGTACAGAATTATTTCAACACGAGTTACTAGTACGAAGGACGAAATTGGCAATTGGAATTAGATGCAATAGTCTATAGTGCGATAATATGCACATAAGAACTGAAGCCTGTATCGAAATGAACGGCCACCACTTTCAAAATTGTGTTTAAATATTCATATTATGATTATTTTTCAATTTAACTTCTTTCTCTATGTTGTACGCTAATGTTCTGTAGACAGTATAATATACACTGGATAATGAATACGTTCGCATGGATAACTCTCTTCGTGAGTAAAAACACTTATTCTTAATACAGTACTGTACTTTGATTAAAGAAAAACCCAATGAAAATTATCAAACTCAAAATCGCGATATTTTCTAGTTTACGTAAATGGATGAACTACTTTTCTTCCTTCCTATACCTAGTAGAGTGATTTGTGTTTTACGCCAGTATCATCGAACTCCAGTCTTGGAGGGGGAGCAAGCGGTGTTTCCTGTTCTCTAAAGGTATAGACAGGTTAATATTAAAAATGTTAGTAAAAATAAAATGATGTCCCTGTATAACTTCAAGTATTACGTTTTGTAGGAAAATGACATTTCGCCCTCATCAAGTGCAATAGATATCTGTACGTTTTAATTTAATTTATATTTGTTTACAGTAAACATGGTAGAAGTGCAGATTTAAGGAAGTAATAAAATAAATAAAATACCTCTTTATGCATTTTGTAATTAAGTCCATGCTTAATTGAAAAATTAGATTGAAAGTCTGCGTAATTTGGCAACAGCGCATCGCTGGCTCACGTACGAAAGCACACATGCACTCGGCTTGAATAGCTGAGTTAGATTGCTTAGTCACTGTAGTAGGGTTGCCAGATTTTCTAATGGCAGGAAATAACGATGCGTGTTAATGTTTTTATTTAATTTGCAAGAAAACCGGCCATTTTATTGAAAAAGTGGAAAGAGATACGTAAATCATTTCTTATTAGTTTCTCTAATGATAAGAGTAAAAATCAGAAGCATATATATATATATATATATATATATATATATATATACATATATATATATACATATATATATGTATATAGTAGTTATAAAGTAAAACAGTGCTGACATTTAGGGAAGAATTATTTTTTCTGAAAAAAAAAATTAATGTTGTACTAATGGTGTATTATAATTTGGTATCTAAGGAATAAGCTGTTCAAATCTGGGCAATTATATTGCTTCTACTCTTTATAAACTTATTCTTTTGAGTATTTATTCATTTATTACAATTATTAAATGATGATACAGGATAAATTGATTAATGTGGTCTATTTTCGCCGTACTCTTCTATATCACATAATAATTAAACTGAAAATTAATACGATACAATTCGTATGGAAGGATTTCTTTTCTGTTAGGCGCTGTCGCCCTTCGACAGTTACCCCTAATGCCCTTTCTCCTAGATCAGGAGTGGGAAACTCGTATTGTAAAAAGAGCAGTCAGAATGAGTAGGCCTGTCTACGTACAACAGCAACTGTAGCGGGAGAAGCTAAGCTCTCTGAGAGTGACTGTTTACAGTCCCTATCCTAGATAAAAGGGAGCATATTACAGATCGCCTGCCTACGAGGAAGGTGAGAAGATTAGATACGAAATTATAAGGATATGAGAGTGGAAATAAAACGGATCTTGGTCCTTGCAGTGTATTTTTCAAAGATAAATGAATAACTGTTACATAGACAGAGAATTATCTCTACTTTTCGTTGCGATTTCAGTCAAATCTTTTACTCTCTGCCAACAGATAGGATCCACTTGTAGGAGAATGACTCTCTTTCGTGAGCGATTGGCATCTGCTGGTTCCAAATTCTCTTTTAACGCCTAGGAATTGCCAAGAAATATTAATTGGTATTAGAGAGTTCTGTCTGGACGAAGTATTGTTCACATATTTAAATCATAAAATTCTCAATATGAAGTCAGATATCTTACTCTGTGGGCTCTCAATACCGTCACGGTTGAGGCGTAGAGCTGAAAGTCTGAAAGTTACAGTTTCAATTTCCTTTCGGACGCACTATGACCTCGAAGTTGTAACAGAAGTAAATGCAAGAAATACTTCTTAGATATCAAAGAGGCCAGCACAAAAGACTGACGTTCTTATTGCTACACAGTGCCGATTGTTTCATGAGATGGGATCATTAATATCCCACCAACCTAAGATTCACCTCTGACTGGGTTCTGGTTCATATGTGCAGACACGGAATTAAAATTTGGAGCGAGACTTGATGGGAGTTCACCTGTATACACACGACTATCCAGAAGTAGTATATATACAGGGGCTCTACTTTACTACACATGCGCAGTGTGTTGTAAGCGAAACATACACTAAGGGCGCTCCAACTTTTGTTTCAGTATTTGTATGTCTATTACCAGGCAGTACATCTATTTGATGATGTGTATCAGAGCAAGAATAATTGTTTGTATGCATCTGAAGTTTGATTAGTGTAATGTGTAACTAGTCAGCGATGTATGCAATAGAGACCTCAGTACCCATTATCTCCTGGCTTAGTTGCCTGATGAGCGATGTCTTATTGGTGTCACTGATGAGGTTCAAATCTATCTTCTGAACAACACCTAAGATCCTTCAGTGCTCTAATGGAATAGATTTGCTTTTTTGGCATCGTAATAGAAAACTGTTCTGTCTACTAAATTATTTCATTAATGAAGGTCTGTGCGAATGATAAAAACTATAAATATAAGAAAAACCTCAATTTGTAAAAGTAAAGTAATTTTCCTGCAAGGAAATGTCCTCAACTAAAAGTTAAAAGTGTTGCTGTTGTATAGTCTACTGTCAGAAGACAGGTCTGAACTTCACAAGTGATACCAACAAGGCACCATATATGAGGCAAAATTCATGCATTTTGTCAAGACACTCGCGATGTGCAGCACGGGAACAACATTTCTAAAGAGGGGGTAGGAGTAGAAGGGAAAGTCGGGCGTGTGTCTACCAAGTTCAAGGCAAAGGCTAACCCATTCCCCTATAATTTGTAAGTAGACTCATTCGATCTCGTGCGCAGCTCTGTAAGAAGAGTGGAGGAGTGTCTGGACATAATCTATGAGCTGTAACTATGCTAGGTGATATTGGGGTAGAGTGGCCAGTTCCTTCCCCCTTCCATTGCATACATCGGCCCCTAGCTACATATTACACTAATCAGACTTCATTTAAACATGTTAAGAAGTAATCTAATTTCAAAAAATAAATACAGTTATGTACATAAATGACTATAATTATGTCATCATTATAAGAAAGCGGCTGTAGTTCATGATTCATGGAAGAGACTGTACCTATCACGCCTGGGTTTTAAGAAAAGTGAGTGCAACATATAGAACGTATAGATATGGAAATCATGTGTCGTAGGATAAAGGAGTAAAATAATCTGCTGTATCAATAAAATTAGTTGGCCTTTGTTGTCAAGTAAGAAACATTTTATATTGAAATGTCAATAGTACAATAAAAGGAGTCGCCAAAAGAATTTCACGGCTGTCAGGGTATTAATTTGTTCCCGATTAAAATGTCAAACAACATCCTAACATGGTAGAAGCATTGTGCGGCTACCAAGTCGTCATGTTACAAATTCAATAATACTGTAATTGAATAGAACGGAAATTGACGCATTTAAATTGAAAGAGAAACGATACGCAAGACAAATATTGGAGATTCGATTTTAATATTCTCTTCTTTAGTTTGAATTTATTATTTACAGCTACATTATGTATAATTCTTATTTATTGACATCCAATAACAACTTATTGGTTTTTAAAGGTACATTAACTCACATATCTAAAGCGACATGCTGAAGATATTGGACTATTGGTTATCTTGTGGAAAGGGTATTCTAGAGAATGAGCCATCTAAAGAAAAACAGGATAATAGATTGCGGTAACTCGGAAGAAGAAATGTTCCTAGGGAAAAATAATTGCATATTGCAGTATCTTTGGTCTTCAAGTTTGATGTTGTATGCGATACCAGTAATATTCCCCAAACAAAAATATTCATAGGCCACGAAATTCATTACATTTGCATATTTTAAAGGACCAATGACTCTATCCTTTATATTTTGCAAGATTGAAGTTTTAAATTCATTGAACAAGGCATTATGTTTGTAATCTCATATGGTTGTATTTATTTTAAGTGTATAATACGCCTAATGCATTAACCATCTTCGATTTGTGAAAGTATATGGTAACGTTTTTATTTTACGTTATTGATCTTATAATATATGTTTATTAAAACTAGATTGCGTGTCTCGGTGCCCTTATTTAAAGCCTTGGTTTTTCTGAACCGACGCATGCGAGATGCGAGTTGCTAGGCCCGCCTCGCACAAATCCGGACAAGAGAAGAGATAGGGAGTGATTTCTATAACTGCGAGGCGCGCAGACCTCGCATCTCGCAGTTATAGAAACCACTCCCTATCTCTTCTATTGTCCGGATTTGTGCGAGGCGGGCCTAGCAACTTGCATCTCGCATGCGTCGGTTCAGAGACACCACCAGCTACAAGTCGGAAACTTCGTGATTTACGCAGATCAGATAGGATTCGATCCGACACCGGGATGGGAATCCGGTGTGGCTTAGTGGATAAAGCATCAGCACGTAGAGCTGAAAACCCGGGTTCAAATCCCAGTGCCGGAGAGAATTTTTTCTCCGTTCCACTAATCTTTCATCGTATGATGACGCAGAATATCTGCATGGAAATACCATATGTATTTCGGTACATTAAAATAATATACAAGACTTTATAGGTTAGGTAAGACTGAAGTGTTCAGCAGCGAACTCCAAAGTAAAAAAGGCACTGACCACCCTACAGACGTACAGTGTGAGTATAACAAATATCTCTATACAAAGATCCATACATTTCGTACTTAAGTAATTAGTTCATACGATCCTCGACTTCTTTTCTTAATAGGTTATTTTACGACGCTTTATCAACAACTGCTATGGTTATCTAGCGTCTGAGTGAGATGAAGGTGATAGTGCTAGCGAGTTGAGTCCAGGATCCAGCGCTGAAAGTTATCCGGCATTTGCTCTTAATGAATTGAAAGAAAACCCCGGAAAAACCTCAACCAGGTAACTTGTTCCAAACAGGATGTGAACTCGAGCCCCTCGTTTCACAGTCAGGCAAGTTAACCGTTACTCCACAGCGGTGGATCCTCGACTTCTTAGAGGTATCAGTGTCTTCTTCTTCTTCTTCTTCTTCTTCTTCTTCTTCTTCACAATAAGGAATTACAATGTAAAACTATGTACGTAGCCTAATTAGATTGTCAAAAGCAAAACTTGTGCGTTTATCAGTTAGACAATTTTTACGCTTCGAGAAGCTTCTTTCGACATCGCATGAGGTGAATGGAGCGTAAGTGAAAAGTTTTCCAATGTCATTTGCGATTTTTTCACCAAATTGCAAAACACTGCATAGAAATTATTTTTTTGTAGAACAATGTGGATTTTGAATAATTTCAAGGAAAAATTGTTCCGGAGCCGGGTATCGATCCCGGCACCCTTCGCTTAGCGCACGAACGCTCTATCGACTGAGCTACCCCAGGAACTATACACGACACCGTCACAATTTTTGCTTTTATATCCACACAACACAAATGAGCTGACAAGACGCCAGAACTCAACTATGAGTGCACATAATACTGTGTGACTTAATTTGTGGCTTTCTGTTAACGTACCTCCAGTAACGAATGTTACTCAGTCGGTAGAGCGTTCGCGCGCTAAGCGAAGGGTCCCGGGATCGACACCCGGCTCCGGAACAATTTTCCCTTGAAATTATTCAAAACCTGCTTTACAGGGAGCTACTACCTGAAAGCCAGATTTGCAGTGTGGATTTTGTCTTGCACATTAGGCCTATCAGTATATCGATGGCTAAGGAGTAATATCTCGTATCTGTAAATTTGTAATTTAATCAAACTACCGTTATAAATGATCAAGGTTTTTATTGTTTAGAACCATCAGACTTATCAAATTACAAGTGTGGTAGACACAAATATGCTATTTTTGCATAATAGATTAACGTTTTCGGTGCTACTGAACCATCATCAGATCATTAATATACCTACGAACAACTTATAATATAACCAAACAGTAAAGATATAGGTCTTAAATATTTTTTTTATTTTAGTTGGTTATTTAACGACGCTGTATCAACTACTAGGTTATTTAGCGTCGATGAGATTGGTGATAGCGAGATGATATTTGGCGAGATGAGGCCGAGGATTCGCCAGAGATTACCTTGTATTCACATTACGGTTGAGGAAAACCTCGGAAAAAACCCAACCAGGTAATCAGCCCAAGCGGGGATCGAACCCGCGCCCGAACGCAACTTCAGACCGGCAGGCAAGCGCCTTAACCGACTGAGCCACGCCGGTGGCTCGGTCTTAAATATGTAGTAGATCTGGGTATATGAAAGAATGCAATGGTACATTTGAAAATGCAAAGAAAATGAGTTAAAAGGTTAAACAATAGCAATAAAAATCTATAAATAATCCATTGCTATTTTTTAACTTTTTAACCCATTTTACTTATATTTTCAAATGTACCATTGCATTCTTTCATATACCCAGATCTATTACATATTTAAGAGACCTATGTCTTCATTGTTTGGTTATAACATAAGTTGTTCGTAGGTATACTATTGATCTGATGATGGTTCAATAGAACCGAAAACTTTCATGTACTATGTAAAAATAGCATATTTGTGTTTATCACACTTGTAAGTTGATAAGTCTGAAGATTCTAAACAATAAAAACCTTGATAATTTGTACAACTTATCGGACCCAAAAAATGGTTTTCAAATTTACTGTTTTAAAAATTAATGTTTTTCAAAACAGACAACATTTTTATATATTTTTCTGCTTTGCAAGATTTTCTACTCGATAGCAAAATATTAGTTAATTGTCCAATTTTGTGAACATAATAATAATAATAATAATAATAATAATAATGATAATGATAATAATAATAATAATGTATTTAGTTAATCTAAATAATAGTTAAACTAAATTGCCATTTTTGTAGATACGAGGGAGGTATCACTTCTCAGTCATCATGGTGCCTTCATTATTGTTTCCGATACTTTCTCAATTATAAAAATATCTCCGGACATATATAGACCAGACTTATTCGGTTGCGTTATAACTTGTTGAAAGTTTTCATAATTGGTTTTTATGAATTGCAGATTGCCATATATATTTTATGAAATGAGGGATTCTGCCGTTGTAATAGCAGCTGAATCTTCACTACTTAATGCATGAACGACTCGTGTGACTTAATTGTAATATTCTGCGTAATATAAGACATCTCACTCTGAATGCTTTGCGTTCAATGCTCAGCAGTGTACTAGGGGGAGAGGGGAGAGCTTACGTCATACTGACATCTCCAGAACACCTGTAACTTGCATCGTAGTATTAGGACCCCGAGTCACTCGGTATAATCATAACGTAAGCATATGCAATTAGAGAGGATTGAATATCTAAGGACTATTTGTTTAATCTATTATTTACGACATTGTATCAACTTACCATTATCTAGCGCTGATTAAATTTGCGATAGATGGTATGTGACAAGATATCAAGGATTCACCATAGAATTATCATTCGCTTTACTGTTGGAGAAAACTCCGGAAACGTTCAATACAGTAAGTTATCAGCTTAAACGGAATTCCAATTCACGCTCGGTTACCACTAAGCTGCGAGTATATCCTTATTGACTTCGAAACCATTAGTTAAATACCATGTGTAAGTTTGAGTCTGGAATTTGTTATTATTTTTCCATTAGTAGTAGGTAAAGTTTATCCCTTTTATACATATGTCATTAAGACGCTTTGAGGAATGGACGTGGAGCTGTATGGTTTCTTTAACTTCGGCGTTACAATGAGATTGTATGACCGGCATCTTTGATTATTTACGCCATTTTAATTAACATGATTAAAATAATACATATTCTTACAAATATTATAAATTCGAGAGGTTCTGTAAAATAAATTCTATATTACACTGTCATCTCTCTGTTAAAAGACTAACGTGATTTATGTATACTTTCAATACTGTAGTTTGATGAGCTATAAAGTTTTTCACGGTACAAATCAATATTAATTAATTAATTAATTAATTAATTAATTAATTTATTTATTTATTTATTTATTTATTTAGTTATTTATTTATTTATTTCTACTGACAGAGTTAAGGCGTTAAAGCCTTCTCTTCCACTCAATGAGTATTAGAACAATAGCAAATATAAAAATGGCATAAATATAGGAACCATATGTAATTAATAATAATAATAATAATAACAACAAAATGGAAACAAGTTTAATTATATGTAAATCTAAGAATCAAACAATTATAGTAATGTGAATCCAAGTAATTGTTAAAATAAAAAAGAAAATTTATATGTTAAAAATAAAAATCATATATTTGAAAACATTATAAAAAATTATGGTTTATTTAACGACGCTCGCAACTGCCGAGGTTATGTCAGCGTCGCCGGTGTGCCGAAATTTTGTCCCACAAGAGTTCTTTTACATCCCAATAAATCTACTGACATGAGTCTGTAACATTTAAGCACACTTAAATGCCATCGACCTGGACCGCGATCGAACCCGCAACCTCGAGCACAGAAGGCCGGCGCCATATCGACTATGCTACCCAAGCCGACGAAGACATTATATTTTAGGAAATCTCACAGGCTAAGCAGTCTATTTGATAACCAGGTTTTGAAATTAGTAAATGTCTGACAACCCCTTAAGGTATAATTGAGGGAGTTACAATGACGAGAAATTGAAACGGTGAATGATGAAGAGTATCGGGAAATGTTAGGATAAGGTATACTCAATGTACCGGTGATATGAGATCGAGTGTTTAGGTTATGGTTGGAGCATAAATACACAAGACGAGACGACAGATAACTTTCTTGAGGATGAGGTGTACAGAATTTGAAATACAAGAGAAAGATTAAAAATGATGAAATATGTTCGTATCATCGGACATTGCGCACATATGTTATACACATATTATGAACACGTTGCAATTTATTCGAGGGTTTGGTGCTTAAGTCAGTGAACAACATGTCACAATAGTCAAAGTGCGGCATTACGAGGTCTGAACTAATGTTTGTTTCAGTGGCGCGGGAAAGAAATGCTTGAACTGGCTTAACGAGTGAATAGACGTGCAGATTTTTTTACAAGTGTACTTTACTTGGTAATTCCAACTTAATTCGTTATCAAATGTCTTGACCTCATGGGGAATAGAGAATGCGAACAAAAGACTGGATTGTTCCTCTTGAAGGCGAGGCAGATTAGAGCTTCAGCTGGTGAAGTTTATGATGCGAACTGAGAAGGGATAATGGTAACTACTCAATTATACACTTTTATGTCTGTTTTAGGTTAGGATATATTATATAATGTGTTTTGTTTGTGCCAGTTTCATTTTTATTTGTGTGTTCTTTTGGAGAGTGGTTGAATCTAATCATAGGTAATGGGGGGTGAAACCTACAAAGTATGACTTGTTTTACACAGCACGTACGGTCAGAAGACCCGTGCATTGGCTTTAAGAGAGCATTCTGATAATATAGTACATCTGTATGTGTGATATTGCTCAATAAATCCATCTATATATCGTTATCGAAATATATTCGTAGATTTTTAACGATGGGTGAGTAAGGAATTTCAATATTATTAAGCATAATGGCCGGAATTTGACTATCGTTCAAAATGTTCAGCAGCCTTTTAGTAGACGTAATTTCTGAATTCAAATCCCCATACAACAATTTCTCAGGAGATTCTAGATTATCACTAATACTAGACAATCTCTTCTGCTTAAACGTCCAACGAAGAATTAGTATCATTTTGCACTCCTTGCATTGCAGTAAACGTGATTTCATTAATTCAGTTGTTGTGCATATTGCAACATATTTGGCACATTTGAAGGTTATCATTATATATATATATATATATATATATATATATATGATGAGATTTAGATACAGTACGATCTTTCCGCTCATACTGATCAGCTGCTAAAGAGCCTGGAACATCCGAAGAAGAGATGATGTTGAAAGATGAAAAACTTAAACTTTCATAGTTGATGATGCTAGGAGGTTGAGGTACTTTTCGGTGACAGTAGATAAGGACAAATATTAATATTTATTCTCTGAAACATTGCTAATCTGGTAGAATTGAATTAATTTCTAGGACGAGATCTCTGTAGTGTGAAATTAATTATCCGTGACGATATTGTGACAAACTGTTCATCAGAAAAACTACAACTCAGGAATAAGAGTTTTGGGTTTCCGATCTAGTATATCAGATGTTCCGGAATTGCTTGCATTAGAGTCGTGTAAAGACAGTAAGAGTCTGCAACTCTTTAGTATCCGTTATGTCTGTCTGGTTAGCGTAAAT
Organism: Periplaneta americana; assembly: GCF_040183065.1. Taxonomy (NCBI): domain Eukaryota; kingdom Metazoa; phylum Arthropoda; class Insecta; order Blattodea; family Blattidae; genus Periplaneta; species Periplaneta americana. Next base: position 45,493,941 of record NC_091133.1, read on the forward strand.
AACTGACAAAAGGGGCCTACGATTTTAGAAGTGTCTATTTTATAGAGATCACGGTTCTCTAATTTAATTTTAAAATGTCACTAGACAATGAAATGTTTACAAATAATTTTAAAATATCTTCAGTTGATATTAATTCAAATGAAAATAGTAAGGTCCAAAACAAATCAATTTCCAAATTAATCGAGAGATTTAAACGCCTTAATGAGGTAATTAAGGTACACATTCTAGTAATTAATACAGGCATCGATGCTCCTTGTTAAACTCAGAAATTGTCATGAACTGCATAGCATATGTCACAAGAGCAGAGACACTAGATTAAATTATATGGGGAGAGAACTAAGTAAATTCGTCTACATTAATGAATGCAATGTAAGGAATCTCGAGAACAAATGAAATATTTTGTGGAAAAATGCATTTGGGAATTAAGAACATAACTATTGTTGAGTATCTTACAACCATGATCTTGAAGTCACAATGCACGTCCAGGGCTGTAAAAAACTAATATGGAGAATTTACAAACATGAAAATATCCTTTTGAGGACATAATGAATATTTCATATTACGGTACTATTCTCCCTATTTTGGCTATATTTCATACAATAACAAAGTCACTGCTAGAGAGCGGGAATCGATTAATCGATATAACTTTGCCGTCCATAAAAGTCATTGTGAAATGATTGGTCGCCCCGTACACTACGCTACAGATAAAGGAATTTGAATAACGCTCAAAATATATTAGTATTTCCATCACATCGACAGTGCCCTGGATATGAGGCGATAACGAAAATTGAAATGAAATTCCAGACACAATATATCGATTGCTCTCAGAAACGGTTCCGACCACTTGAATTCCATTATGGAACGAAGCACTAACACTGTCTCCATTACACAATTCTGTGTAGCGATCCAGAAAGCCTTTCATACCTCTTTAAGCCTTATTATATGGTAAAATAGTGACAAAGTTTTGTTTATAAGGGGCAGTACAATTCATTGTCTGTGAAAGTTTTAAATATGTGTAATAACTGTGGCTGAAAAATCTATTTTTCTTTATTATCACCATATTATATGAATTTTGTCACACTTGTTATATGCTCTAATTGTTAAAGTGCTTGCCTTTAGATCTGAGATATGTGGGTTCATAGCTAGCTAAAGGTTGTGAAATTTTAAGAGCGATAAAATTTGCGACATGGCTCTTTTCGAAACGGAAGTATAGATAGATGGATGGATGGACGGACGGATATTTATTTGCCATCAACATTTATATTAGTTATGGTGTACCACAACTTATGTACAGTATACGGGTTTCACCATAACTTTATATTAATATAACTACAATTAGCATGCAATCTCGACAGCCTGTTAAACTAATAACTCATCTACTCTCGCTATTAACCCAACTCCAAACAGTCAATTTTTTCTTAATGATCTTAATTGTCCACCATCTGTTCGTTACACACTTGCGTTCCTTTCAGCATTCTAATCTTGCTAACTAAATTTATACATAATTCCGTCTTTCTACATTACATCTAACTCGTGACGCTCCACCCGGTTGTACTCATTGGGATCTTTTTCTGCATAATACACGTCATTATAATCTTATTAAATCTTGACATGAGTATCTAGAAACGGAAGTATAGCTAGGATGTCGTAATGTAAATTTACGGTACGTAATGAAATCTCGTCTCTCATTGGGACAATTTCAGAAAAAAATGTATAGATCATTAGTGGCTCAGTACATTTGGCCTTCTTTCACTTGCAGTTCATTCATTCGTTCATATATTACTTACATATTTAAAGTACATGAAATTACCTTATTACATAGATTTTAAGCATAGCCTAATATTCTTATGAAATTCAATTTATGTGTTGAGCATTATAATGGTACAAATCTAATTGTAATTTTCCTGTAACATTATTAATGATAGGAAGATTCGCAGTTCTTTCAGAGAGCCCGCAATATCAGCAGCTCTTTCTATTACTGTCACACACGATTGTTAGGTAGATACGAGTGACCTGTAACAGTTTTCAATTAATACTAGTGGCTTGTGCAGCAAATGTTGCTGCAAACTAAGTTCGTTAGACGTTCAAATAAAAATTTTTCAGATTTATTTTCAATGAAGAATAATTGTCTTTTTGATAGTTATTTGCTTCCATAATAATGAAACATACTCCCTCTGAATGGATTTTTTTGGCCAAATACTTTTTCTTGAACCTATCCAACTTCAGGTTTTGACTTTCAACGCGAAAACGCAAGTATCAATGTCAGGACGATAGCAGTAGCTATTTCAGGTCATTGTGGATTGTAGGCAAAAGTTAAAAAAATGTCAGGTTTGCTAAGCTTTCGAACAATAGCATTTTCGTATAGCTGCTGCATGTAGAACTTGAAATGTAGAGCGTAAAATCATTTTATCCTACTAAGAGATCTTGCTGAAATGATCTGGAGAATACAAAATTTTCTAGGCCTCTTATTTTGTCAGTAAGTAATACTTTTTTTATCTTTCCTTAGGAACTGTAATTTTTGCGCTCTCTCGAGTCAATACTGAAGACAATGACATTTGATTTTTAATAACAATATTATTATCTTACTTAAGTTTTGTAGTTATATATAGCAGTCACTCAGTAAATTATAGAAATGAAGATCTAAATTAAGATATTCTCTACATTTACTTACATAACCTCAGAACGTTTCACTTTCATGTCATCAATATAGCATCGATATTATGTACAATTAATGAAGAATAGACGCATCATGATATTAACTATAATAATATTTAATTTCTAATGGTAATAATGTCATCAGACCACCTCAAGTTTCGTAGATTTGAATATCCAATGCACAGCTGTACTCAGAAAATTATACACTGCAGAATCAGTTTTTAATAACAAATTGAATTGAGCTCTAAATATGTCGGCAATCCTGCAGGTCATGGCCTTCGTGTAATAGCCTATTATTTATTGTAGTGTGTGTTTTGTTCTGAAATTCAATCAAGTCGGCCGTGATTCAGTAAAATTAGTTCTCAAAACTGACAACAGATGGATTTTGGAAAATAGGAAAATTATGTAGGAAAATTGACATTTCACTGAAAACTACTACTTTTCCGAAAAACTTTGGATGCCAGGCATGAAAATGAGGGGTCACTCATTAAAATCCGTTCAGTTGTTTCCCCGTAATTTCCATTACCAGTTCAAATTATATATATAGATTTAGGACATGTATCGTGAGAAGCAAGATAAGCTACCACGTAAAGACGGAGTATGCCGCCTCTGTATTCGCCTGGCATGTGTGAGTTTGCTACAAAGGTAAAAATCCTGATATATAGAGGCAGCGGTCTTCATTGTCACAAAGATTATTATGATCCCCGTATCCCATGGTTTGTGGGAAATGATTAAAATGTTTTCATAGACTTAGGACAAATCACCTGAAGTCAAAGTGAAATTTCATTATGTAATAAAGCAAAACAAGATATACGTACAGTTTAAATTCGATTTAATAAAAAATACCACTTGCTAAAGAAAATTGCATACAAACCAATTCGTACAATTTAGAATACATTTGTATGTAATTAAATATAATTTTTCCAGGATATGTATTTAATTACGTACAAACCAGAAATTCCTATAACGCGATTCTACTGTATTTGGAAGCAACATATGCATAGAACGTAGAAATTACGTTATATTAAGATAGTGATCTAGACCATTACGATTCACATTATAGGAATGTCAGGAAGAATGTAAGGATTTAATATGAATTCGAAATTTACACTTCGTCTTATCTGTAAGTTATAGATGAGAAGTTCTCGTTATTACGTTTTTCGTATTGTGTAAAGACGAAAATAAGTAAGAAGATTCTCAGTCCCTTTTCTACAGCCGAGTGACAATTTTGTAGAATCGCAACTCAGCTACGTGCTCATAAAACTGAGGCCAGACGATCACAAATTTTTCTTACGTTTCGTACATATGAGAAAAACATATTACAGTGCCTTATAAGTAGCGTAGTGTTGCAAATGTGTAACTTATCTGTAACCTGACTTGCTTGATAAAGAATGCATAAGATGCTTCAAAGATTTATAGCATTCTTTCCTTGAACGAAAATTTTTTTGTGTTCTTTAAAAGTTACGTGAGGAAAGAATAATAAAAAGTAACGATTACTTTCAGATACTTCTGAGGAAGATGAAACTGCTTCACAGCACATTCCTAGTCATGTTTGTTTTAAATTTATTTATAAATTCTTATTTCTTATGTAATTTTCTTAGACCTTTCTCTTTATTGTTGTGTTAGCATATGTTTTCGCCAAATCTCCCGATTTCAATCACCAGCATCAATTACTCCGTACACACACACACACACACACACACACACACACACACACACACACACACACATATATATATATATATATATATATATATATATATGTATCTCCGAATCAAAAGACTCGAAGAATATTCCCCGAATCCAAAATACCGAAGATTAAAAAGCTCCAAAAACACCTCTATCAATTGATTCTGTTCCTAAACTATAGTCTGGATCAGCTTACTTCATACCCTAAGAATGAAACCTAACCATTTTTCTCCCATTACTATATATGCTAGTGAATTGTGGTGATTTTCTAGTTTGCAGGTTGAATTTTCTTTGGCAACTTCGTTTCGAATTTCGATACTGACAAATACTACAAATGGTAGATTTTGTAACTGGTATGTTGGCAGCTGAGATAGGTATCGAAAATATTTTGTCAGTACTGGAATTTCATGAAATTAAAATTGTACTAGATTTCTGAGCCGGTTACTGGAATCTAGTGAAATTTGAACATACTAATAATTAATTAATATCAGTATTAATATTAATACATAATAGTTATTTTATGTGTTGCGTTGTGGTTATAATTCAAGACTATAGTCAGGTAAGTTCTCGGAGTTAGTACTAATAATTTCATGTGGTCATACAAACTACATTTTTAGGTTAGGTCTCGTTAGTCAATTGTTTAGTCAAACCAATGAATTTCGTACTGCCAGACAAAATACTTGACATGTTGATTCCTTTCCCGTATTGTTTGCCTATGAAAATATGTTACAAATTATTGAATTATTTAGAATAACCTTTCAACATAAAGTACGGTAAGTAAATAAGTCATTTAGCTCGTAGGATCATGTGATATCTGGTAACAGTTGGCAACACTGACAAGACGGCAATATTTACTGTTTAGGAACTGTTCTTATGTGACCCCTCACTATACCTAGGTTCAATTAGTGAAAAATAGGCTGAAATATTTCGCAAGTGATTACCCTAACTCACTCGTGCAAACGTGATAAAGAATGAACTTCCAAAGGTTCCGACACGCGTATTCGTACTTTTACCGGAACGTGAGAGTCTGACGAAGACGTTGAGGTAACAGAAAAGACGAGACCAACCAGCCAATCCTCAATCATTATCCAATCTGGAAGAAGTTTCCGAATGTTACACAAGGACTTAATCAAGGGGAACATTTTTCTTCTATGAAAACTCCAGTGAAAATGTGAAGTTAGAAGCTCGTGTGACTGTCTTTGCGACATGTCAAAATTTAGAATTGTCAATGGAAAGTCACACTTGTTGTCTCGATGGCACAGTCAAAATTTGTTCCATTTTATTTTCACTGTGTCATAGCTGTCATAGATGTCTTAGATGGGTAGTGTCATAGATGGAGGACAATTTTGTGGCCATACCACTCCTTTTAAGAAGCCAAGTTCTGTATGCAAATTGTCTGGTAAAAATTTTTAACGCTACCAGAAGATTGAAAATAGCAGTCGTATATACGGAAAGAGTTATGTGCGATTTTGAAATGGTGATCTTTACCAATGTCACAGAAACGTTTTGCAATAGCCGAATATCCTGCTGCTCTTTTCACTTAGGCCAAAGCGTGCACTGACGTGTACAGACAGTGGATCTGCAGGAGGCATATAAGGGTAAAGAAGACCGAGAAGTAAAGGAGATTTTTTTATATTTGCGAGGAAGTTTTTGTAAAATAAAAATTCTGTTTTTTAGATATTGATTATATTAGTCTATATTTAATCTCAGAGTAGACTTAGATATAACCACATTCTAGTATTTACAATCACGAAGCTTGAGTTGTGAGGGTGCTAGGAACAATAGACTGTGCCGGTACTCTTTCACATTGCCTGTAATGAGGCAATATTAGCGAACCTAGTGGTCAGCAACTATCTATGGATGCATATTTACTACGTATTGAGCTTCGTGACTGTATATACGAGACTTTGATATAACCATAATAGCAAGAAATCATTATTTTTCTGCTGCAGTATTTAATTGCGATAATTTAGAAATCATATAAGCTTAGCTTTCGAGGTGATTATAAAGATGGCTGACATAATCTTTATAATTAAAAAATTAATGTATAGTTACACAGAGGAATCTGGAAGCAGATACTTCTTTTTTGACATGTTGTTGATGCAATTATGTTGCTTGTTGGTAAACATTTTGAATTTTAGAATCGAAATATATATTAATTTAGTTTTAGTAATATTAATCGTGAGAAGGTTTTCAGCATACCAGTTTTGAAATTCAGTCATAATTCGAGAGGCAGCAGCGTTCAGTTGTTACACAGATTTTTCACGAAAAATGATACTCGTATTATATTTTTGCCCTCATTAAATATCAATAAGACAAGTTCGGTGAAGCAACACTTATTGTTGTTAACAAAGCGGAGAAATGTAGTGAACTGTTGAAATGTATTGAAACCATGTGATAAGTAATTTGCCTTTTTTCTTGTCACTTGTAAATCTTGTTATGCGTAACATTCTAAGCTGTATCTCCATACCCATTGAAAATTTGATACGTACGAGTATTTATGGAACATTTTTTTTTTATTCATAATGGTCCATTCTAGAACCCTTTAAAATATTTATTATTCTTCTTTAATCATTTTATATACAATTTGTTATGTCAACCGACTATCTGCATAATGTATATCAGTGGTCTTCAGGACTCGCTGAAATGGATAACGGGTAAGGAATGTATCGGAAAATGCACCGTCTTGAAGAAGAGAGAGGGAGAAAGCATACCCGCCAGCAGTCACGTGTACACGCTAATATATATTTTATCCGCGGGTAAAAGACGCTAGTAAGAGGGTGCACTCTGCTGACGACCGCTGCTGTATATGATACAGGACACACGAATATCTACACGCACCGTTCACGCCTTTTCGCAGTGTTGGGATTATAATTAACTTGTGTGAAATGTTGCAAAACACTAGACTTTAGTTATGTAGTAATCTCTAATTTGATACGTAAGAATGTCAATTATAGATTGATATTATAGCATATTGCTATTAACCTCACCATGTGGACGCTTCAGTACGGCGTACAACTATGTTCAGCGATTATTACCTGATAAATTTGAGCACAACTACGCCCACAAAATAGGTATTTTTTTATGTTTTGCTCGATTCTCACCACGGGGCGCAATTCAGAGACTATCATTTTCGTCCCTGCTTCATATTTACAAAAATAAAATGGTTGATTTCCATTCCATGTCTGTTTAAAATACGCTAGAATTCCGTCACCACGGTTTGGCCTGACAGCATAACTGAAAATTACATATTCCCACGTGCGCGTGCATCCCACATTCCAGGACTTGATCAACTTCACAGTTGAGTCGTCAGACATGAATGGGTTTTAAAGCATGGGTTTTTATGTTAAGTTAGAGGGGAATAGATGTCTCATATATAATGTAGTTTACGACTCTGATATAAGACACAATCTAAACTTTCCTATAAGTTCTGCCGTATCTGATCCCAGAGATAATGACTTATTCAGAGAGAATCTGATGTCATTACAGTCGTAAAATGGTATACAGTTCAAGGACTAAAGTTTAAAAATAAAATTACGCTTCTTCTGACGCATAAATTAGCTCCAATAGTATAGACTGAAACTTCAGAAGACACTCGGAGTACCACAAATGAATATGAATTATTTAATTCCAAACTTAACAGTCTATTTTATTCCGTCCACCAAAATATTCACGTAGGACTATTTTTACACATTTTCAAAGAGATTTGTGATGACATTTGGAGATACGTAATAGGTCAAGAAACATTAGTAAAAAAATAAAGGGTAGAGAATAGTGTTTAATAATACATAGCACATTCGAAAATTTGTGGTGACACTTCAATTCAAATCAAAAACTTTTTAATCACGATTGGCATAATTAATGTTCTTAAAAGTAACCTCCTCCAGTATGACGTAGGCCTACCCGTCGCTACACCTCTAAAAGGCGACTGATGCCATCCATAGCATCATTTTGCTCTAAGCTTCAAATTGGCTGCTATACAGCTGTTATAATGGTCTGTTTATTTCTGAAGCCTACCCTTCTCAGTGGTTCTTTCATCTTAGGAAAAAGGTCGTAGTCGTAGGGATTCATCTGGAGAATACGGAGGATGCTCAAGAATAATGGAGTTCTAGTTTTAAATAAAGCAATAGCCACGTGAAACGAGTATCATCGTGAAGCAGAATGGTATGGGTATTCAAGAGATTTCGGCGCTTCTGACACATTACTAGTCGAAAAAATTACTGTAATCTGCAGCATCCACGCACATTTCAATTGGAACAGAATGAATTATATATAGATCTTTATATTCATAAACAGTAACCATAATTTTGAGATTGTTCTGCGCTCGTCTACATGTTTTTAGCCTTAGGACGTTGCATATGATAGGGAGTCATGTCAATTGATGCCCGTAGAAGCAAGCAAGCGCTTTAGAGCTCAGGAGAGCATGAACGCTTTACAGCGGAAAGGAAAGAGACAGATGAAAGAGGTAGTATATGCCGCTAGGTCGAGCTATATTCAGGGATGGCCAGCACTGATTCAATAGATTAGAGGGAAGAGAATTTATTAAAACTGTATCCACGTTAATGTTTACATTTGTCTGAAAAGTATAAGTGCATTATAAGAATGTAAGTATTAATTTTAATGCTCATTTTTCACAAGTTTGATTTTTTATTCAAAAGAAATATTTTCTCAACTTGTTTTATAGAAGAGTGAAATTTTCAGATATAGGCCTATATATTTAGTAGCCTTACAGAATTTTTTCGTAAATTTAATATACCGTAAATACGTCCTATTATTGCAGATAGTGTACTCAAATTTTTGAAAATATTCGCATGGAAATTGTTTGTCAGGAAATGAATTAACAAAGCAACTACTGTTACATCATAAGCAAAAGATACGTGCCCATGTGTTTTAAAAATGTCAGTTCTATAGCTTCAGCACATTTCGAGAAAATAATTTAATATTCTGATGACAGGAAGTTGCTCACCAATATCACCTTAAAAGCATAATGCGATAAGAGTTTTGTTATGGAATATTATTTATACTTAAAACATATACAGCACCTAGGTAACTTTGCTTTGTACTGTAATATTGTTTAGATTAGTTTATTGATTAATTTTATAAGGCTAAAGGTACCATCATTATCAATTATAACTTATCATGTCATACTCAATCTCCTTTTTTGGGATATCACTTTCTTTATGAATCTGCAAGATATAAGCAAAAAGGTGTGTGTGAAAATGAACACAGTAATAAAAAATACGGTGGTTTCAATTCATTATGCAAAATTGGAAGAGTTTTGTCAGATGACAAGTGCGATTGTTATCAACTTGATGTAGAAATGGATGATGTGAAATATTTTACATATGACCTTTGGTTTCTGCCGATGTTGAACGCAGTTTTTCGCATATAAGTTTATACTATCCGACACTCGGCGGTCATTTTCATTTGAAACTTTGAAAATTAATGTTATTGTTTACTGCAGCAGGAACCGAAACCAGGCGAACAACATGCAAGAAAAGTAAGGTACAGAATAGATGTGATAAATAAATTAATGTAACATTTAAATGTAAGGAAAGCAAAATTGTATGCCATATAAGTTTTTGGCATTCTAAAACTGTAATGCAAAACTCTAAATAAAAAAAAAATTTCTTCGGACTTATGTTTTAACACATTTTTGACAATTTGAGTATGATTTGCAACAATTATTCTCAACCTCACCAGCATTTTAGACCTTTCCGATATTAACCCTTATGTACAATGATTGTATTGTCTTGATTTTATAATACGCAATAATCGTACACAAAAAACGGAACGTGCTTGCTTAGGCGTTTGTCAAATTCTCTTCCGCTGCCTGTATTTGAAACACGTCGACTACATTCTGTCCGGCGTCGTGTTCACCTTCAATAGACTGCAAACTAACACAAATATACCTATGTCACGGCCATACTTATAACTTCCAGATAATACATATAAGGCACTACTCCATCTCATACCACCTTCTTGTATTAGTCACCATTAGGGGAGCTGAATTCTAGTAGCGTTGCCACTAATTTTCGAATAACCTGTGTGAATATTATGTTGAAGTTTCAAAGAAAGAAAATCAATAACTTTCAACTCTTCAAGATAGTGTCACAAATTTTTACCAATTAAAAAGAAAGAAGATTCAATCTGAATTCCATCTTTAATCTAAATTATTTGAACAAAAAATCTTAACTATGTGAATAACGAATAGTAAACTCTCTTAAATTATCACACTACGTCTACTTATTTCTACTGACGTATTACAACACATTATTTATATCTTCATTAGGAATACAGTTTATAGCCGTATGTAGTAAAGAACGGTTTATAATGGTCTCGTCGTTTGGAGAATAAACGAGGGTTAATGGATAGATCTGACAGTTGAATGGCGATGCATGCAGGAGCGAATCTCAGTGAAGAGACTTGTATATTATTAACGCTTCATAGTTCCATTAATCGATAATCCTTGTTGATTAACTAGAAGTTTCCACCATCTTAACCTATCAAGCGACTGAAAGTGATGGATGAAGTAGCAGAGTCGAGTGAATCTCGGAGAAGATGGACTGAGATTTTATTCTCCTGCAAGATAAGAAAAATATTGGCCACATTCTGAACTCCCTTTGAATTTGATATAGTGCCTGTGTGCATTTCATGTAAGATTTATCATTTTCAGTACATAGTGAGAAATTTTTCTTACTGTCATCTTTCCATACGAAAACCATTTATAACTATTTCTCAGAGAATAATTCTTTGGCGGGAATACAGCATTCTATTACAACGTAATTTTATTCATACACAGTTACAGAATAGCACTCATTTATAAATTTACGTAACAATTTAGGCCTACAATACTATATCAAATATTTTAAATTTTATTACATAGCTAGATTTTTATGAATAATGATTCTGCGTGCCTTAAATTGTTCAAGTTATCGAAACGTTTAGTGAAATATACAGAGTGTGCCCAAAAATGAATACACATTTTGACAGGAGATATCTATTTAATATATTTCAAAGTTGGGCCGAAAAACAACAGTAATGTGTTGTATGATGTGTAAACAGATGAGACTCTCATACGTTATACTAGCGTTTTGGAGCGACAGGTCAGTCAACACTAACAACAAAATGGAGCCAAGATTATCGTTTGAACAGCGGAAAGCAATTTTGAAATGGTATTGGAACCGAGAATGTTGTTGAATTTCAACGGCAATGGAGACGTGAGTACAGAACAGAACCACCAACGCGATTAACAATTACACGCATTCGTGATAAATTTGAGACTCATGGTACTGTATGCGATGTTTACAAGGGCAGATCTGGGAGACCTCGCACATCAACAAGCCCCGCGTCCTCGGCTATGGTTTTGGAACGTTTTGAGCACTCACCGCAGAAATTTACAACGCAATGTGCACGTGAGACTGGGATTAGCAGAACCAGCGTACGTCGTATTCTTAAAACAGCAAAGTTTAAAGTTTTCATCCCAAGACTTTTGCATGTATTAAATAAAGATGACCCTGATCGGAGACTGCAGTACTGTGAGTGGTTTCAGAACATGGTGCAAGAGGATGAGGCCTTCGTAGGGAAAGTTATTTGGTCCGATGAGGCACAATTTAAGTTGAACGGAACTGTTATCCGGCATAACTGTGTCTACTGGTGTGCAAACAATCCACATGTTTTTGTAAAAAGGCTGTTAATTTACCTGGAATTAATGTTTGGTGTGGATTGTCATCTAGGGACGTAATTGGACCATTCTTTTTTGATGGAACAGTAACTGGCCAAGTGTACCTGAGCCTGTTACGCACATCCGTCTTACCCGCCATTCGTACTCTCTATGGAAATGGGAAATTTAACTTACAACAGGATGGTGCACCACCACATTACCACCGAGATGTAAGTGCGTACCTTAATGACAATCTTCCAGGGTACTGGATGGGACGAAGAGGTCCGATTGTGTTTCCACCTCGTCCTCCGGATCTAACTGCGTTGGACTTTTACACTTATGGGGGACTCTTAAGAATGCTGTATACTGTAGAAAACCAGCTACACTGGCAGCACTTCGGGAAGAAATTGAAACGGCATGTGCTGCAATCGCTGAGGATACTTTCGCAAACGTTGCTCGAACAATAGTTCAACGTACTCAGAAGTGTGTCGACACCCATGGTGGGTATTTTGAGCAAGTGTTGTAATGTAAAAGTGTAAGATGATTAGTGCTCATTTTCTGTTTGTGTGAATTCAGCTTTGTTATGTTAACATAGTTTTTCTTTGCTTTAAGTGTGTATACATTTTTGGCCACACTCTGTATATAAAATATATCTATCACAATTTTACTTTATATTTCAAAAGTTTCTTAAAATTCCAACTGTGATTACAGTTACAATCACGAACAACATAAACTTTTCACACAAATACTGTTGGGATTCCATGAATTCCCTGTTTTATTTTTAACACAAATTTTCAAACCTAACTTCGAGATAGCTGCTGGCATGGTTAGTGTCTGTGAGACAAACGAATGTTAAAGAAAATGGTTTTGCCTACTCATACATCTGAATAAAACCGTGAGTTTTAAAATAGTGTGACCAATGTACTCCGGATTTTCCTCGATCGTAAATAATACGTCATGAAGAAGGAGTGAACATGAAAATGCTCCTCGCTGGCGTTATAGGTCATTTAGCGAGTGTTTGGAATGCGTTGGAACAAAGTCTAGCAGGAGATGGCTGGTCGTTTCCTCACTGAATGAGAGCGGCAGAGCACAGTTCATGCAACGCGATACGTGAATAGCACGCTGTTTTCACTGGATATATTTCTGTTAAAGTGTGGTAAAAGTTAACAGATATTTTGTTGCTTGAGTAATGTTCTTACATCCAAAATTTCGAATATAACTTTAAATACCGCTGACTGATTCACGAGATCATATGGATGTATCATATCAACCAATTTTGTACTTCTATAGAATGAAATATTTCTTTGAATTCGTAAGCAGAAACAGAATCATGTCCAACTTAATACTTACACTAGTGATACTGGTCGGATTGACTTGTGTTCGAAGAAAACATAAAAATGTGCATTGATTTCTTGACGTATTAATAAGTAATTTTATGCCAGATATTTCATGGCTTTAAATTACATTAGATTACATAGAATAATACTGTTCCAAAGGCCTGTTAATGACATTTTTAATACATTTTATATATATATAAAAAAATGTGGGACTTATACCATCGTCCAAAATGGTTTTTATAATATCCAGTCTGTGTTTGCGCACTGTGATTTAAGATGACGTGCGATGAGCGCATGTATAGGCCTACTAGCGCACATGATAAAATCGTATATCCAGCGCACACTAAAAGAGTGAGGTCTCTGTAATCGTAAATCGAGCTTACAAGTCTGAGTAATATCCTTGTAACAAGTTTCTGCCTGAAGCTTTAATGTTAACCAAATTAAAAAATGAATGGTCCCCTTAACGCCAGCAGTCTGCATAAATTAGGAAAATTTCTTTTTAGAGTTAAAATTAAATGGGAAGAGAAAGTCAGAGCTCTAACGGATATGGAATTATAAATGTTGAGTAGTCGGACACGATAGAAAACTACGAAATGTAGTCAATGAAGTTAACACAATAATGTTTAAGAGATTGAGTATAGAAGTGAAAAAGCTAAATTAAGAGTTTTAAATACAAGTGCTATACTTATTATTAGATTATTATTATTATTATTATTATTATTATTATTATTATTATTATTAGGGTGTACAGAGGATACTTATACGTTCAATATGTAGCAGTTATTGTAATGTATGTATAGAGAGTGATGGCGGATTAAGAACTGGAACACATCTAATCCTTCATGACGTGAACAAAGATTGATGAAATAAATAAATAAATAAATAAATAAATAAATAAATGTGAACCAAACAGCGAGTATATTTCAGTTGTAAACAAAGAGAAGACGAGTACAGTAGTACACTTTGTTTATGTACAGGTAGTCTATAGCTATATTCCATATCACAGTTAACTTGGTTGCAATATTGCCATACGTGAAATCAGATCTCCACTAATTACTAAGACTCGGAAGTTAAGCCATTTCTATGCACATTACTAGTGCATAGCGTGAATTGAATGAACAGTGAATTTTCTGTACCTATAAACTACATAATGGATAGACATAGCTACCAAAGCAAACTGTATCATATGTACTTCGGTACGTTATAATAACATGATATGCGTAAATAATCACTTAGTGATTTAAGACGGCGCTCATTCGCCGGATCCCGACAACTTAGTCACTCATAATGATTGCACCTCTGCACATAATGTGAAAAACATTGTGCCACTGTCACACATCAATGACACAGTGCTCGAGCGTTGAGCGCTAAAGGGAAACTAAGAGATGGAACTTAAACTGAGAGGATTCATTTCGGCATCAGAACTGGAATCCGGTGTAGTTTAGTGGATAGAGTGTCAGCACGTAGAGCTGAAAATCCGGGTTCGAGCCCCAGTGACGGAGAGAATTTTTCTCCGTTCCACTCATCCTTAATCATAAGATAAGGGTAGTCAAATCCGATGACAAGCAATTATAGGAGGTAAAATATTTAAGTATGCACAGACGTTAATCAGCAACAGCTTCGTCATATTAACTTTTGTTCCCTTCGTTTACTCTAAGCTAACAACATTACACAGTCAAGAGTCATCGTCCGGAATAGCATGGCGTAAGGCTCCGTTCACAGGATACGAGAATTCTTTGAAACTGATATTTATTCAAATCGATTTCTTGCGGACAGCGGTGTAAAAACAGTTCGAATTAATGACCTTTTTCGACGAATTCCCATACCGTTTGAATGGGACCTAACGAGCCCAAAAGAGTAGGCGACTCCTCTGGTATTACCTGCCTGCCAGATGATAGAACCTGTAAGCAGTTTCGAAACGTTGGAAATGTCAAGTTCCAGGACATGGTGGAATACTCAAAAGCCTAATTCTTAAATTATTATTTTATTTTATATTATATTTCTCCGCTCCACCCATCCTTCATCATATGATAACGCAGAATTCATGTACGGAAATATCATATGTACTTCGATACACTACAATAATATAATATAATATAATATAATATAATATAATATAATATAACAGTAGTGTAGTGTAATGTAATGTAATGTGTGTAATGTAATGTAATATAATAATCCTTCATCAACTAATTCTTAAAATTAAACAAGGTCACATAGGTAGAGAATTAGGACGTCGCTTTGAACAGACAGTATTTACAGTACGATTATTTAGTCCTGACAGTCGACGGAGGTGTGCGCCTTGGTCAGGCGAGTCCATTTAGTTACGCCAAGGGGTGTTTGGATTAGTCACTCGCTTACCTTCGGAGCGTTCGGATGTCATGCGTGCGGTAGAGCGGTTAAGCTGTAGTGCATTCCTTTACCGACCGCTCGCCCTTATTTACTCCTATTACTTCCCCTCTTTCGCGTCGCTGAGCTGTCAGGACTGAATAATCGATCTGTATATACAGTCTTGGTGCGTCTCATAATTTCAATGTACTGTTTCTTCCTCTTTCTATCTGGATTCCCAAGTTCGGGCCATTATTTTTCCTTTGACTTCTGATTATTTTCGATATTACAATGATTAAAGCGCTAGAAAATATTACCAAAACCAATGTGTCGAGAAAGAGAATACGTACGTCAATATAATAAAGGATGAATGGTTCGATAATGTATGACTCTGGTAAAATAGGAAAGTTTAGAATTTGATTAAATTGAATTTAGTTAGGAGGCACTACGACCTAGCACTGCGACTTTTGAAGATCTGTTGCGCTATCCCTCGAGCTAGTCCATTGTACAGTAACTGTTAACACGTCTCACAGTGAAATGAGAGGCACTGGGTTCAAATCCTGGTTGAGGAAGTTAACTGGTTGGGGTTTTTCCTCAACCAATTGAGGTAAGATTCGGCGTTGGATCTCGGACTTAATTCGTCATCATAAATAATATCCCCTTTTTCATTATCCTTTCAGGTTCTTTCGCATATTACGGAATTGCTCTTATCCAAAGTCGGCTGCGGGACGTCACCGAACTTGAACTCCGTGTTATGTGTTCATTGATTGCTTGTGGTATAGTGGTAGTGTTTTAGACCGTGGGTGCACTGTGATGATGACCGCTGGTCTGAGGCATCATGCATAGGACTCGCTTTACGAAATACGCGCTGGTTTGAGTCATCAAGGGGAATAAATTTTGTCATGAAATTCCTGCACATTATAAGACTGGTGCCTACCCAGCATCGTGATAATTTGAGGAGCTGCCTACGGTAGGTAGCGATACCCGGTTACGTAAACCAGCCACATATACCTCCTTTCTTGCTGGATGACCGTGCAGACGTGAGGTCAGCAATCGGCTGGTAGCCTTGGCCCTTCATGGGTTGTGGCGCCTCGGACTATGACA
The DNA here is from genome assembly GCF_040183065.1 of Periplaneta americana. NCBI lineage: Eukaryota > Metazoa > Arthropoda > Insecta > Blattodea > Blattidae > Periplaneta > Periplaneta americana. The sequence goes on from NC_091133.1 coordinate 45,510,717, forward strand.
GTCTAGGTTCGTCCTTTGATTATTTCATTTATTTATGTCGGCATTAAAAACATTTTTTTATAATTTTTTATTTAGCTTTTCCTTAAAAAAATATAAAATATCTGAATTACGTGTACTAAAACCTACCTTCCTTACTAAAATGTATTAGGCCTACATGTTACATTAATAATGAGGGTAGAGTTTGGGAGACTTTCACCGTAATATTCAGATAATTTCTATTTTCGAAGGAAACAATAAACAAAAATTAAAAAAAATACCATTATTAATAAATTAAGTAATTAGGTCATATTCTAAATAAGGACAGCCTCGGGCTGTGTAAAATAATACAGCATTGATGTCATCTGGGAATAAAAGAAAAGAGGGGACAACAAAAGCTATGCATGAATGAAGGGCTTTAAGAGTAGGGAGAAGTTAGGTTAAAAAAACTGGTGGCGGGTAATCTTAAGACGTTGATATATGTTACAAAATCAAGTACTGTGTATGTATTTCGTCCATTTACTTTTAAAAGGCCAAATTTGAATAGAGAGCATTAATTGAACAGTAATAATAAAATAATACCTATTACCTTTATCATTTCTTGATTTATTAACTGAAGTTTTATGATAATATTATACATTTTTTTTAATTTATGTATAATTAAATTTTCATAAGTTAAATATAATTAATGCGCAATTGTTTTCAATGTTACTGATGGATTACTCATTTCGTTTATTACATGCGCTAATGGTAACGTGGAATTACGCTCCATTTAATTCATTCCGTTGAAACTCGCCGCTAATCAATATTATGTTCCCGGAAACAGGTTGTAATTACCCAGTTTCATATTTTGCTAAATTACTAAGTCATAATAAATTACTTTAAATTTTGAAATGATTTTGAGGTGAAATTATATTTTTAATTACGCAATTATCTTAAGGAATTCTTGGAAAATAATTTTTGGCGCAATCCATGATATCATATTCCTTTCACTGTAAAAATACGGCTTTCGAAGTACAATGCGAAAAAATTGTTGTATTTTAATGAAATGCATAACATGAAATAGAGTTCTACAATACCTATGAATAAATGATTATAATAGCGTATTATAATTAGCATTTTCATAGACTGAATTAAATACATTTCATACCCGGTTCATGAATTACGTAGTAGACAATTGGTATCTAGATTCTGAAAATGATTATATTTCAAATGTTAATCTACAAATTATGTTCATTTGTGGAATATGTATAATTGGTGTAATGAATACTCCTATTATTGTATCAAAACGGAACTGTCCTCGAAGACAAACTTTGCTCTTTCTGTGTATTTTATATAACGCTATATATTGACATTTTACTCATATTAAATAAATAAATAAATAAATAAATAAATACATAAATAAATAATATCGAATATGAAATGCGTGCTAAATAAAGCCGACCATCATCACCAACACTCCGCACCTTAGTACGATACTAAAATCAATAAAATGAGGACAATGAAGTGATAAAAAATCACTTGGACGCGATTCCTTAGAAAGAAATTTGGAGCAATAGGAAAGATTCTGCATGAGCTTCAGCCGGTTGGTCACTTAATCCGTTTGTTGCCATTCTATTGACGAACCTAGAGAAATTTTGAAGGGAACAGCTGCAAATGAACGTAACCAATTGTGTACCACATAATATAATATGCAAAATTATGCATAGTCAGCATTTAATAAAACAAGAATATAAATAATATTGGATCATAACAATTACCGTACTGTATATCGATAAAATAAACTACTTTGTTCCGTCTTAAATTCAGAATTGTCCACTTTTAAAGCAATATAAGGCCGAATACTGAATTTGACAAGAGGACGAGTTGACTCCGGTACTGTTCTGAAAGTTTGGAAACGAGAATATTTATGACGTTAGTCGGAACTTTCCAATCCGTAGCCAGATCCTCTATCAACTCATCTTCCCGGCTTCAATATAAGGAAAAAAACGGATGTAAATTATGTTTATGAAATTTTGTTGTAATCTGTTTTATATGCAACGTAAATCAATTTCGATATTTTCATTTTGTTGGTAGGCCTACTACCTAATGTCACTGAATATGTTTATATATAAATGGATTGTTGTTTAATCTATATGACATTACAGATTCTCGGAAATTAAAACATATTGAAAAGAAAATGTGTTGTGTATGTGAAACATTACAAGTTTTACTTGTATTTTAACAATATATTTTCCAAGATGCTATATGACGTTACAGATTCTCGGAAATTAAAAAGAAAATATTAAAAAGAAAATATGTTAGCCTATGTATGTGAAATATCAGCTATCATTGTAAGTTATACTCGTTATATTTTCCAAGATGCCAGTAATATATTCCTGTTTATAGTTTATTATTCTGATGTAAAGTGAAGAATGTGAATAACATTGAGGTAAACCGATGTTCTTCTTTTCTCAGAAAATTAATTTTATACTGTGAAAAATTCTGTAGCATTAAGTCATAATATGATAACTCCAAAATGACCACTTCCTGCAATCTACACTTACCGATAGGCTACTTAGAAGCTAGGCTATATAAAAGCATGAGCATGTGAATATAATTAAACAGTGTCCTAATCTATGTTCATTTCATTCACATTTGCACGTATACTAGAATTCTGATTTTTAAAGGAGAACTCAAATTAAAAATGCTTGTATCTCATAGCAGCTTTTTTTGGAGTTATCATGTTCTGACTGACCAAATACCACAGAATTAAGGTCTCTGACTTCGTTTACAATTTGTACCGTTTAAATAAATAATAAGTATGTGCGTACAATAATTACTGTCCCCTTATTGTAATATGTAGCGAGCGACCTCAGTTTTTGAAACAGATGAAGTGATGGAGCTATTAAAATCTATTCATAGTATTATTCGACCAAGGCCAGTGGAGTCCTGCAGCCCGGAGCCGTGGCGCTACTGCTCTTGCGTTCGTAATACCGCATCGCGATAGTTCACATTATGCTCGCGGCTCCACTAGCATTGATCGAGTAATATTTGCACAGTACATTATGAACGTATATTGAGTGCTTGTCAAGTTTAATCAAGAGTGGCGTGAGAACAAATGGATTCTAATAATTTTTCAAACAATGCTTATTAAAAATCTTGCGCTTGTAGTATAATATTTCATGTTAAACAGTTATCGTGTAATTATAATCTTAATGGATTTTTAAATATGCCTGATCCCTTTTCAAACGCCTAGCTCTGGTGGTCCTCTAAGATGTCTCAACAATTAATGTTGAAAAGCGAACACTAGTTTTGTGTATCAGTCTGTAATATATTGCACTGAAAAATAAATATTTACAAAAATACACATTTTCATAATATTTAATTTTGCAGGTTACGTAATCCTACAGAATTTTTTGGGCAAGCAAAATTAATTTTCATTTTATTTTATTAACTTTGAGGATAATATTAATTTTTATAGCAATTATTATATGAATTTTAAACCATACATATTTAGAAGAGTTTTCGATTGATTATTTAATTATGTAAATAACAAGTACATCTCACACAAATGTCATAGAAGAGTTATTGTGTATTGGATCTCGATTACAATTTTAACTTACAGAAGAGTATAAAATTTCGGATCCGATTTCTTATATAATTGTTTATGTGAAAACTCCTTACATTTTAACAAAGTGATTTATATTTCATGGAATTATTCTCATTCATTTGAATCGTAAGCACTGAAGAGGAACAAAGCCCAACAAAAAATTCAGAACATCGCTACAAATAAACACACTGACAGGCACACGGCACGTGAGGGTAAAATTTTTTGTATCGGGATTGGCATGTTTATGTGAAGACCTATTAATATTTCCTGCATAATCTCAGTACTTCGTCTCACTGCTTAGTATAACAGACAGTAGGCCTACAAACTAGGCTAGTTAAATAATCAATAAATTTTATATATACTAAAATAATTACAATTTTTATCCAGTGGACAGTATCCTAACTAAGTAGGCCTAATATTATTGTAATTATACTTTTCTTTGATCAGTCATCGTAATGTTCATATGGGTGTAGGTGTGTATTCATAAAATTATTTAACATAAAAATACACAGGCTTATAATATCGAATAGAAGTTTCACATATTTATGGGTCCAAACATTGCAGAATATTACTCCAATCCACATCTTTGAATTCATAGCTCGAAGTTCAGGTTAAAGTTACTACAAAAATTAAGGTATATTATTTCCACTCTGAATACGAAAAACCCGTGAGAAATATTTCAATACAAACTGGGCTCATGAACTTTATAACCCGAATAGTAGCTGTTCAAAATTTATATTGCTAATATTATTTTACATTGGAACCAACTACTCACTGATATTCCCAGTGATAGTTCAGCTGTTAAATTCAGAATTCTGATATAAAAACAAATCAATTTAAATAATATTATATCATATTTCGTCGTTGTTCCTGCAATAACTCCTATGTGCAAAATATAAAAATTTTCAGTAAGAAGAAAAAACGCATTTATTAATCCTATAGCAGACTGTTAATTCTTACATTTTCGAAACAAAGAAATGTAATCACATATAGGAGATTTTATTATTTGCTATATGACTATTTAAGTTATTTAATATAGTAAAAATCTGAAAATCAATAAATATGTCACATAGGATTTATTGCAGGAACGACGACAATTTGCAAAACTTTAATCGTTTTAATATTAAGTCAATCTAGAATCGATAACTACTCAATAAAAGTGAAATAATTATTTTTTGTAAATTACTGAATATTAATCTAATTATTATTTGGAAAACAAACATAACTGATTTATCAGATTAATAAAGGCCTATTAAAATCTTGATAATGTTTTCCTTAAGGATATTGTACTTCTATGTTCTTTAGAATGTCATAGTTAAGAAAAGCTTATCAATATATTTAAATGCATGTACAAGAACATTACAATGTAAATGAATTATTAACATCGGATAGAAAAACATATCTGAGACATGAATGAACTTAACTTATATTTGAGATGTTATGTAGGTATAAGGCTCATAAATATATTAGGTTTATGGTGAGAAGAGTCGCGAAATCGGAAGAAAGAAATAAATGGAAGTGCATTTATTTCTTCATTGTTTGCAAAGAATACGAACTTAATTTAATTTCAATAAAGTCGGTAACGGAAGTTATAGTAACGATTGCTTGTTGTAATAGTAGCTATATTACGATACAAGGTTGGGAAATACTTTTACAAAATCTAAGAAAAGTTTGAAAAATGAGTAGAGCGAATGTTTCAGTTTCCGAGGTTTTGTAATGCACTTCACGAATGTGTATTTTACAACATTTTTTGCACGATCAAATTAAAAAAATTGCAAGTACAATAAGCTTATATATATTTTGAATTGAAAATTTAGAGCAAAATTATTTCCAAGTCTTCGCAAAACTGCACTGTAATGGTAACTAAGTAACTATAAGTCCACTGTGATGAGTCTAATGGATTTATTTCAGTATGGGAAGATAATATTAAAATGGATTTGAGGGAGGTGGGATATGATGATAGAGATTGGATTAATCTTGCTCAGGATAGGGACAAATGGCGGGCTTATGTGAGGGCGGCAATGAACCTCCGGATTTCTTAACAGCCAGTAAGTAAGTATAGTTTTATGTTAAGAAGAATGGTTTCTCTAGTAACAAGTTTATTTGTAGGAATTCTTTCAAGGCCTAACAAGAATAGCTGTAAATGCAACAAAAATAAAACAAGAAAGACGATCGTGCAAAAAAGTTATTTAAATAGAAACGCTTAGTTCAATTGTAAATTGTCGCTATTTACACATAAACCCAATAGCTTTCCTCAGATTCTTATTCAGTAACTTATGTTATGAGCCACAGAAATCCATTATTATCTTACAATACTATAATTACTTTTGCACTAATTTAATGTTCGGAATTTTGTATTTGGATGAAAAAGAAGCCAATAAAAATTATAATTTTATACAGACTTCCATGAAATTGTATTCAGATGTCTATTTTGAACAAGTTTATTTGTTCATTGATCTTATTCTAACGTTTTTAAATTACTATCTTGTATTTTAAATAGACGTCTGACTAAAACAGTTCCATGACAGACATTTTCTCTGAAAGCCACTCTATTCTTATTTTAGGTGCTACATATTTACCAGACGTCATTGTACCTATTCCTTAGAAATGTTCTAGAACAACAAATCAATCAAGGATTGAAATATACATTACTGAAATATAGTAACTCTATAAACATGAACAGATGACAAAGCAGGAGACGCTAATTTCTAAAATTAATTCTGTTTCATATGCTGAATAAGTTCTAATCATTGTGAGTTGTTGTGTGCATGCAGTTCATTAGCATTTTACTGAAGTTAGACGCCTCTTAATTTATTATTTTTATAGATTTTTGTACCTAACATAAATATTTTATGCACATAAAATTAAAAGTTTACTGATTTTGTTTATTGAATAATTATATAAAATAATTAAAATCACATTTCTAATAACAGATTCCCTTGTGCTTAAATTTCTGTCCAAAATATATTGTCATCATAAAAAGTACTTTATATTGTATATAGATATTACAACTTGCAAATCACGATTTTGACAGCCAGGTGACAGTCATAAATCATTTACCTCCCCTGGTTCAAATAATATTTATGTATAATTTATTTGTTACATAATAATTGGAAACGTGTATCTCACTTACAGATATTCTTCAGAATTAATTTACCCGATGTTTCGGAATAATTTCAAAACCCTGTGAACAATTTAAATAGTATGTGGCAATGAAATGCCAACACACGCCTAAACTTGTAAATAATTATATTCTTCACCGTTGGATATCGTGAAATACGAAACGTTTTAATGAAGTGGAGAAACGAATTGCCAACACACGTATAAAATAATATATAATTATATTCTTTGCAGTTAATCATTGAAATCTGAAAAGTTTAAAGGTAATGGAGAAATGAAATGCCCACACACCTAAAATATTAAAGTAATTTATATTCCTTGCAATTCAATACCGTGAAATCCGAAAATATTAGCCAGGGTGCCAATGAATTTCACCCAGTTTTCTTAAGAAAAACCAATTAGCTGGAATTTCTGGAACTATTTCCCCTTAAATAAGTAATTGAACTATGTTCAAGGGATATGTCACCATAATCTCTGTCCAGTTATGTGTTGGATATTTCTTTCTCTTTAATTTATCTCTTAATTTAAAAGTTTTATATCTGATATACAGAGTGTAAACGATGAAAAGTGCCAAAAATACTGTTAACAGAGCATAAATAACTGAAGAAAAATTCAAATGTTTTTTCTTTAACCATCAAAATTTTCCTAGAACAAAATGTTTTATAACTCTAACTTTTTTAAAAATGAGAATAGACAGTATTTACTTTGCCCCATACGTACGCTAAAGCAGTAGTTTATTAATCTGCTGTATATCTGTTGTGTATTGGTTAGTGTTGGGCCCAAGGTCATTGGCAATGGCATTCATGTTCAGTCGAAACGTAACAAATATTAGACTACTATCAATCTTAAAAACATGGTATTTTAGTAGTTAAAAATAAAATTATAAGAAATGATTAAATTTTCACTGGATATTTTGTTCAGTAGACCGGCATGTATTATCTATATGATTTTGGCAGTTTATATCCTTTACACTCTGTATAATGTTGTTCTTACGTTATAGCTTTTTATCAAAGTATATTCGAATATCGAATACTGTGATTGCCTTGCTATATTCTCGTTACTGTCGTGCCAGCTGTAATTACCTATTACGAAGACACTTTTCAGGATTTTCCCCTAACAAATATTTCTAAAATAGTTTCCAATTAGGCTATAAGTTTCTTGAGGTTTGGGATTTACGGAATTATGACTATACGAGTTTGTGATAAGTATACTGTGAAAGGACTATCTTACACCAATAGAGAGGATATTTTGTAAATTATATAAATATAATATATTATTATTATTTATGTATTTTCTTTAAAATTTTGTTTACCTATTTAATTTGTTATTGATGTTTGATATTGATCTTATGGTACTTGCACAAAATTAATTAGCCTATACAAACAAAATCAGGAACATTCATAGATTCGTTTTAAGTACTTAAAATTGATATTATTTATTCATCTATTGTATAAATTTTAGAAACATTTAAGGGATTAGGTACAGCTTACAGCAGTAAGTATTTTGTAAATATTCAACATTTTTTTCTCCATTACTGTATCTTGTACAATAATGAAAATTGGTATGTGTAAAACACTGTCCTGCTATATGAAAAAAAAAATATTCTTACGATAAAAAATAGTCATATATATATATATATTTATATATATTTTTTTTTTTCAAAATTCAGAATGGTGGCAGTTCACTATGCAGCGATGAAGTGTTTCACTCATAACTCATAAACTTGTTAACTTTTTCATGTTGTCTCTTATTTCATTGCTGAAACTAATGTTTACAATATCATGCTTTTTCAACTATGTTCCTTAATAAATATATTTTTTAAATTTTTTGTTAGAAGAAAATACTGATATTTCACCATTTCTTAAATTTATTTTTTATCAATCTATCAAAGGTAGAGAAGTGATCTTGCATCATATTGTAGATATGACAGGCATAAATACATATAACAAATTTTATCACAGCATTATGGATAGTTTTTTAGTTACGTGGGAAACGCTTCATCACTGCACAGTGAACTGAATTTTGATACAAAATGTAAATATTTTTTAAATCGTAAAACTATTTTTATCATATAGCAGAAGGAGAGTGTTTTACATAATTACACTAATTTTTATTATTGTATAAGATACAGTGATTGGGGGGGGGAAAGTTGATTATTTCCAAACTTTACTGCTGTAAGCTGTACCTAAACCCTTAAAACAAACACTCACAACTGTGAGGATTTTAATTTCATCAACATTTTGTCAGGATAAATAAAAGTAGATAAGTTTCGGCACACTTAAAATATTGTTGCATTACAAATTCTCCGACATTTCTAAATGACTTACAGGCACTTTTAAAGAATTTGAAAACGTAGGCGAAGTAAAATATCAACACTGGTGTTAAATTCAACGTTATCTGGAGAGTTCAAATACCGCGAAATTCTTACAAACACTATGGTGTCAGTGAACTCTATTTAGTCTCTTCTTTGGAAATGAACTGTATGAAATTACCATAATTTCTCCCCATAAATAAAGCAGACCGACTGTTTAAGTGACAGGTTAACCAAATATTAATGCAGGTACTAGAGGAAATGATGCATTTAAAGCCTCGCTACTTTCACGTGTGGCTCCGAACGGTTTCTCTAGGGGACTACACATAAACCAATTAGCAGCTCGAACCTCTGGATGCCCCGCGGCGGTTCCAGAAGGAACATGCTTGTAGTTAAACATACCTCACGAATTCGTGTACATTATGGTAATTAAAACAGTTTTTGTGGATTATACAACATAAGTTTTCAACTTCAGTAACATTTGATTTTTTTTTTTACTTTTAATCTTGTAACTTGTAACTTTTCTTAGATTGCTAATGACAAGTACTTGTAAGCTATTAAATCTCTGTAAATAATTGCTTTGCCGTTAATCCCTCACCTCGCGAGCATTTTACGTCCATTAATGTGAGGAGTTTTATGAGGAAAATATCGAGTACAGAGTAATTCTTGAAATTAACTCGTGCTGTAGTATGAAAAGTTACTGAGAAAATGTCTTTTCCGTAATGAGTATAGAACGAAGAGTTTCATAACTGCTGCTCCGCATGTGAGAAGAAGTTTTATGGTATAATAAAGTGCGCGGTATAGTAGACTAAACGAAAGACTTTAGTAATTCAACATAATATGGAGTACTTAAAGTAGTCTTTTAAAGTAACATGTACTAATTTCAGACTTCATACACTACATTTTAGCTTGATTTAAAAGATTTTCAAGTGAAACATAAGTACAGAAAATAAATGAAATTTTTTGTATAAACTGTTTTAACAAGAAAAATTGATAGTGATTAATAATTTGATTGGATAATTAACTTAAATTTGTTTAGGTTTTAATCTATAATGCATTCAAAATAATAGATTCCAAATAATTATCAGAGGGCATTTTTTCACATTATTCCGAAAATTCAGGTATTGTGTTCCAAACACTTTATATCAGCGTATTGTGTACCATTCTTTAGGTTTAAATTAGTGCCTTAATTTTCTTTAATACGGTAACAGTGACGGATTTCTGCATTTATCTTCTTCATTTTATTCCATAGGCCTATATTCCAAATTTTCTAGTAAGGAATCCTTTGTTCACATTTCAGCCCATACATTCAGAAATATTATAATAAATTATTATGACATAGAAAATAGATGATCATTATTTATCCCTATTTTTGTACATCGTATCCTAATTAACTCTAATTATGTGTAATGATAAAAATCAATAATTGCTGCAAAATAAGCTAACCAAACAGAAAAAATTCAGGTTACATCTCTCGTTTTGTTATATAGGTATTACATTAATGTTCCTTCTTTATGCCTTATTGCTACCAATATTCGAAAAATAATATACTCTGTAAATGACGCGAAAACATAAATAGCTCTGAAGCATATTTTAGTTTATAGAATATATATATACATATTTATTACAGTTACGTTAGTGTATTTACAACCGGAATGTAAATTTCAGTGAATTAAAGTATGTCTATAAATTCTTGATTTATCGTGGTTAATTTTAATTTTATTTTTATGCCTTCTTTTAATTTACTTTTTGCATTAAATGTTTAATTACTTCACAGTTGCCGGATTGCTGCACATAATTTTGAATACAATATTTGCTATGACATTTTACAAATTGATAGTAAAGAATTTTGTGGAAAGAAGTGTGCGTTCCTTGAACTTCGCCTAAATAGTTAGATTTAAAAAACATGTATGTCAAATACAAATTATAGGCCTATATTTGATTGTTCGATACAGTTTAAAATTTGACGTGAGTCTCTTAATATATTGTATTATAATGTAGTAATTTTTATTTATTTTTTTTTTTTGTACGAAGAATTTTTTCCTGAAAAAAATTGACAAACGTTCACATAAAATATTTTCTACTTGAAAATAATATCCGCTCTACATTCATTACAGTTGCTTAAATCGGTATATTGAATCGCCATCAATTGGCAGAGGTCATCGTTGAACAACCTCTTACCTGGGACCGATGCGTGCGGCGAAGTGACGAGTAGCGGGGAGCCTATGTGTCAGGGGTAGCAGTAACCGACCGGCGGCGAATGTAGACAGCATCCGACTGAAGGAGCAGAGTCGTTCGCCTGCGTCGTCTAACAGCGGTCCGGCGGTCGGCCGCCAGCGTGCGTGCGCTCCTGGGGTGGGGCCATACCCCACCCTGTTGTAATTTCGCACACCCCTAGCATTGTATATGCCCCTCGATTCCTTGATTCAAACATCGTGTCCATTGTAGCCTGAGTATTCTTTTTACACTCGGAGACGAAGCACGGTTCTGTCAAATTGATGACGTCCGCTCGAATTGCCTATTTGATTTGAGTAACTAGGAAAATTGGCGAAGGAACTGTAATTTACTTCAAGTCCGCAACATCTGCGTTCCTCAGTTTCTGTTCTTTCTCTCTTTTTTCTATTTGTGTAAAAGTTTTACATTTTGACATTCCGTGTGTTCACATTTTTTAAGTTTCTCATCTTTCAAATCAATAATTCAACATTTAACGTATTGCATAGAGACGTTTTATTTTTATTTTGTTCGTTCTGTTTCAGCTTATACTGGGTGTTCATTTCAAAGTGTGACATGACGTCACTGTTGTGAGTCAGCGATTTGAAGCGACTTTCAGCTTTTATGTCGGAGAAGTTGCCTATTATTCAAGACGTTCAATCTGAACTTGGGAACGTGTACGGTATAACTTGAACGTCGTAGCAACAGATGGCGGTCTGTACGGTCTGTGTGCTGGCATAACCTCTTTCGAACTGTGTTTTGCGCGGGCAAATCGTACGCAGGGTATTTGTTATCATCGGTAAAGGTAACATTCCACAACACAAATCAAATGTTCCGTGTCCATGTTGACTGTCGAAGTTAATGTCAACAAATACGTAAGTAATCGTCTTAACCCTCTCCCCATATCCCGAAAGTAAGAAAAAACTCACCTCAGTACGTGTTTCCAAACAGTTCACATTCCTGCCACTACCGACGTTACCGTACGTATTGGTAAATACTCTTCAGAATGAACGCCGTACTTGCCAGGCAACTTCTCTGGCATATAGGTAATACGCCTTTGCGGGAGTGTAGGAAGATTGAATTCTCTAGGCTCATCGGCTAGCCACATGACGGCATACAGCGAGCCATGACACATTTTGAACTGAACACGCAGCAGTGCATTAGTATTTTATCAATTATAAATAGTAGTACCTCTTGCAAATATTACTAATTTCGATGTTGTAAAATTTTCTTCTTACATTTTTCTCGGAAATGCTTGATTTTAGTATTACTCATGCAAAGTACCCTAAGTGGTTCCAAGCATATTTTGTCTTTGCGTATATTGATTTTTTCTGAAATATTGAAAAGTATTTTCGATAGAAAGCATCTTATGTTACAGTCATAGGCCTCACACAGATCAAAGTCATAAACATCATTGACGAAGAAGCGCTTTATTGTGCTATTATTCATAGTCTATGCGTGTCTGTTGTAATTCTACCCTGCTTATTAATCCACGTGACGTAATAGATGTACCAGAAGAAACTACTTGATCCGCTGTACGTTTGGAAACACAAATGAGCTGCCTGGTCATAAGTAAAGAATCAGTTCGATACAAACTCGAAATTTAACGCAAAATGAAGGCAGAATTTATGACTTTTGACTACACTGGAATGACGGTAACAAGCTCTGGAATGTTATGTAGGCTAATTAAGTTCAAAATGAAGTAAATCCTTAACGATAAGCCTTAATGACATTTTCTGAAGGAATAAATTCCTTGAGTAAGAATCAATGATTATAATCTACAAAACAGTAATAAGACCAATATCAACTTAGCAGAAAAATTAGCAGATTTTTTCGGTTTTTAATTTTTTCTCTGGTTTTATATTTAGTGTTATTGTATTTATTGTTGATGCCAAACACCTGTTAGATACTGGAAACATCAAAATGTCTAAACTTAGGAAAATAACTAAGAAAATCAAATTTGACAGGATACAGAGCAATGTCAAAAGGAAACAATATAACATCCAAGCCATAGGCGACTTTGTCATTAGAAGAACAACAGAGTGGAATAATCCTTATTTTGTATCGCGGATGACATAACATGGTATAGTTAAAATCCACAGAGAAGTAATGTCTGGATGTAAGAGAAACCCGTAACGACCAAGTGATAGACGGACAGCCACTAAATTCTGTACATAAGAGACTTTAATCCCTTAATGAAGATGAAGATTTATCAAGAGTAATCTCACTGAGGTTTTGATTTATCTAGAGAAAATCAAAACTCGATTGGGATTTAATTGACTATTACACGATTAGAAGAAAGTATATAAAGATTAGAAGTAACGAAGTACTCCAATACAATACAATATTAATTGACTTACGAAAATACAAAACTGTCTTCAAATTTGTACCATCTCAACATTATAAATGTTACGCTAGTAGATGGCAGTAGTGTGTTATTATTAGTTGTTTTCTTGTTATCAGTTGTGCCAACTATGGAATCTTCATTGAACTCTGTGGAAGGTTACTGATCAAGAACGCTTTGTTGATTCAGTTTCATTTTTATTAAAACAGTTGCATTCCACTTCAATTATCCCGATCCCAGTAATCAACGTCACTTGACAGATGCTTTTCAATAAATATTAGTATTAAACAATATCTGATACGTGACTATCCATAATAATTTATAGCAGAAGCTATAACAAACATAACCTAAATAATATAAACAAGTGACGTAAATTATGGTTGATTATTACGAACTTTACATGCAAATGGAGCGTCTATATTCTTGGCTTGAAAGAGATTTTTGCCCTTATCATTAAATTATTTACTGTTTTTTTAGAAAAGTTTTAATTAGGGATGATGAAATAAACAAGAAACGTTTTAATTAACGATGATGAATAAAAATAAACATGAATAATTTTAAAAGAAACAATTATTGAAAGTACAATTTTCAAATTTGAATATTTCAGTAGTTGGCGGTTCAGTTGATGTTATATTGGACGTGTGCGTAAAAGAAGTGAACTCGTTGATGTACATGGTGTATCCCTCAACCTATTCAGGATTTCCGAATGGTGCTGTTCATATATGACCAGTGATCTTTATTAATTCTTGTTCTTGAATGCCAATGCGAGTCGTATTTGAAAGTGCTGTGCAACGACTGGAGTGTTTGTAATTTTCTATTTTTTTAACGTCCAGACCAATGCAGTTTGAAATGTTGGCAAACAAAGAAACAAATGCTAGGGTAGTGATAAAAATAAACTAATGCTAGGGACGCGATAAAATTAAACAAATGCTAGGGACGCGATAAAATTGTGCGATAAGCAGCCATGATTGGTTGAAAGACGCCCTTTCGTATCGTTTTATTGGTCAAAAGTAGTGTGACGTAGTAAAAGGGTAATAGTCACTGTAACATACAAACTACATGTTGACATACACCTTTAGTGAGAAAAATAAGTCTTATTTTCTAAAAATGCAAATAAAGAAGATAGGTCTACTGCCAAGGAACTTCTTGTTTGCTTTATTTCAGCAATTGATCACTGTTGTTGTTTAGTCACTGTCCGAAGGCAGGTCTGAACCTCAGAACTGATACCAACATGCACCACTTATGACGCAACTAGGCCAGGAGATAATGAGGTTGGGTTGCCAGTTCTTTCCCCAATTTGATCATTGTAAAGGTATTATTCTATCCTGTTTTTCGACAGTTTCAAAATCGATTGGTTAGTATAATTGCTTATAAGTGAAAGATAAATTATTTTGTATTTTTTACGAACATGATCGTCTTTTTGTCTATAATTGATTACGTCCGAGTTTAAATTCGTGATCCAATGATCAAGTTACATGCATTGCAACTATTAGACCACAGAGGGCAATACATGATATACATATGTTACGTAAAAAAACTTGACATGAAATTTCATTTAGGAATGAAATGTGATTTTATTATGAGGTATTATTACTGCGTATAGAAATTTCTAAAAAATATATATCTATGTAAAATTATATTAAAATATCTTGCATATGAATGTGGCGTTCACAACAATCACATCATCAACGTTCCAATTAACAATAGGAATAAAAATATAGAAGCACGTGTATAGGTTTTCACTAATTAGAAGTATGTAGCGTATTTCCCATTATTAAAATATTGGGAAATTCGCGATTCGTTAGCACACAATGTAATTAATTAATCACATTCTCCTACTCTGTGAATTCCCTCCTGGTGACACGTATACATCAGCTTCATTAATAACGCCAATGCGAGCTCCAGCTGTCCATGCATGGACCTGGGTGCGTATTGCGCAACGTGCATTTGTTATGTTCATGTGCCAGTCTTGAATGTCATAATTTATGAAACCGTCAGCAATTTGAGAGTTTCCGCCGCATTTCGAAGTATTCTTCATAAATTGGACTCACCACTAAAATATTGAGCCATAGTTCTGCTGTAATTCGTATTATGTATTTGTCGCATGATGAAAGTGAAAGGCATTTTAAAAAATCATTAGTAATTATTAGTGATTTAATTTCTTCCTGTAACCACTACAGGTTGCCATCGACAAAGAGTACCATGATATAATAGAGGAAATGCCTTGAAGCTTAGTGATACATTGTTATTAGAGTGAAAAATAACAATTTGAATTATATTGAAACACGTGATATTAAACGAAGTAACCTCAAGGAGATGCGAATTAGTCATAGTCCATATGTATAATGCCTGAAAATAGCTATTGAGCATTTAAGTGCTGCAATTGCTAGATCTCTTAAAATATTTTCATGCAGGCCAAAAGATATACAGAAGTCGACTAGGAACCGGGGTATGGTCCCATGGGCTCCTATCATTAGTCCCGTAATGACGATGGATTCCAGATGGTATTTGTCTTTATAAAAACTGATGGAAGGTTCATATATATTCCTTATTTCCTCGTGTACTTCTTCTGGTTGGTGTTCGTGCGATTCGAATCTCACAGTAGGGTCTATGATGTAACCTTCAAGAAAGGAGGTTTAAATGCAATTATGTCGATTCTTCGATTACTGCCCTCACTGGATATGCTGTGTACTTCTTCATATACTGAATAACCTTTGTTCCTTAAGGCAGTTGATATTATAGATCTTGGTGTATGATGCCGCGTATTTCGTAGAAGTTCACCGTGTAGACAGGTCCCCAGGCCATGGGCAAGGGTTTCAACCTCCCTGTCGCAACGTCGACAGAGGTTACTGCCCGAAGACCTGCCAGATACACTACGCACATCTGATACGTTATCATTCATCTTGATCGCTTCCCTCCACTGACTACAGGAAAGACCCTTGTGATTCCGGATCCACTTATTGGCCGGGTATATTGTTAGTATAAGAGCACGCCTTTGCCTTTATGTTTTTCGGCTCCAGTTCTCAAACGCTTTTTCTCTTAATACATGCCGTACCTTTCGCGTATCTACAGTGCCGTATTTATTTAAAATATTTGCTGATTCGGTGATATTGAGTGCTGTGAGACTGGACGTAATTTCTTGGGATAATTGCCTTGTAGCATGTAGGAAGGAATTATTGGATTTAAGCAATATCTTACATTAATTATTTCAATGCTTCTATAATGACAAGATATAATGGTGCTTGTTTACTTAACATCAAGGTCCTCTCCTAGGGGAAAAACGACGAAATTAGATCAAATTAAAGTTTTCGACTTTGTCCGAGGTGAGCCATGGACATGGTATTCTTTTCACAATAGGGATTGATTTTATTATTGTCTTGATCGAAAGAACGGACGCTGGAATACTGTGAAACAGAACGTCACTGCCGTATTGAAACCTGCCTCGAATTGCATATAGCTAACTCTTTTTCACTATAAATTCACTGACAATAAATCTGATCTCATAGCTTATTTTAAAATGAAAAGAAAGCTTGTACAAAAATATAATAGACATGTAGATCTAATATTTGGCGATAATCAAGTTATAATTGCAGAGAGAGTATAATTCACAGAGATTAATTTACTTATTGCATTTAATAGCAAATAATTATAGCTTTTAATATACAGAAGACATTCGATATGAACAAAATTATAATGCCAGATGTTCATGTAGTAATAGGTAGATTTTAGATACTTGTACTGTGGATATGTTTAAGCCGAAGTATTTTTTTCTTTTTTACTATAGGTTTTAAAATCCTAACAATACAATATTTCTGAAGAAAATTCAAATAACTTTGTAATCCAAGCCAATATTGAAATTATTTTAAGATTGTATAAAGTAATGAAAATCTCCACAATTCTTCACGGAAGAAACGTAACCAATGAAAGGAGAAGAAACAGGATAAAATAAAGAAAAATAAGATTAATGGAGAGGCACATTTCAGTCACAACAGAATATTTTTTCTTAAAACTGGTAATTCATAGTGACCTGCAGTTATACATATACAGTATTTGTATGAGGCACTTTAAGTTAAAAATGTAGTTCAGTTTTTCCAAGTTTCTACAACAACTTAAGAAACGGCATGTTGAATTTCATATTTGAAGTTTCAATAATAGCTATGCCAGATATGTTTTGTTTCTCCTGAAAATTTATGTTTTTGAACTATGGTTCTTTCTTAAAAAATCCTTCAAATGTACAGTGGGGAAGTATCATTAATTCATTTAGTGTTATGCCCAAGGGCAGGTCTTTCACTACAAACCCAGCTTTCTACACACTTTGCTATGGAAGGGGAACTATGTGCCATTTATATACAACTAATAGGCCTATACATAGCAATAACCAGTTACATGACTTAAGATTTTTATTTCCATAGGCTATTCGAAATAGTCGTTAATAATTTTCCCTAAAAACCCCGATTTCAGTAACGCATACTCTTATGAAAAATTATCTAACGGGAATTGAACCTAGGTACTTTACATTTCTAACGGCTCCACAGTTTTGTTTCGAGGTTTGTATTATCACGCTCGCACCTTGCCCACAATTAAGTCTCCCCTTTCTTAATGAATTCACCTGCAAGGTTGTTCAGGAAGGAAAGGGAGATGTAAATTTCTGTGTAAGGCTTTCTTTTCGTAGCTCTGCTCTCCACAGAATTGTTGTGTAACTGGAAACAGAGCAGTGGGGTGTGATTCTCATAAATAACGCAGCCCTCGGTATTAATAGTGGGGTTGCTTATACCTAGCAAAAGGTTTGCTGCGTGACCGAGCCACGAATACGTGTCCTCGTCGATGGTATTCCACACACGTACTGTGTTTCGCAACATAAATATAAACCGAGAGACGTAAGGGCTTATTATGTTGGATTCTTATCTATGTTGGAAATGAGGGAGCTGCCACTGAATCAGAGCCTGTTGAGTTCCAGAGCCACATTTCTCACCTCGGCCTGGGTCATCCGATCGTACAAAATAACAAGGAAAGAATGTTAACTATTGCGACAAAATAATAATGCTAATTACAGCAATAGAAAAGATGAATTAATATGATTTTATAATATGTTGTCTTATTTATATGGTTATCCAAGACTGCTAATATAAATGGATCTTTTATTTTGCTGTCCTTAACAACCTAAACAACGGCTTAATTCACAACAGTGAATTAAAAAATTTTAACTCACAGCAGTGAATTAATATTTCTTAATCACTCTGTCTTGACAACTAACATATTAGCAACAATAAAATCCATTCATTCATTTGAAAATATTTCACAGACAACACATTACAAAGGAAAGACCTTTCTTACTTACAAATGGCTTTTAGAGAACTCGGAGTTTATTGCCGTCCTCACATAAGCCCGCCATCGGTCCCTATCCTGAGGAAGATTAATTCTGTCCCTATCATCATATCCCACGTCTCTCAAATTCACTTTAATAGCATCTTCCCATCTACATCTCGGCCTCCCCAAGGTCTTTTCCCTCCGGCCTCTCAACTGACACTCTATAGGCCTACGCATTTCTGGATTCGCCCATACGTGCTATATGCCCTGCCCATCTCAAACTTCTGGATTTAATGTTCCTAATTATGTCAGGTGAAGAATACAATGCTTGCAGTTCTGAGTTGTGTAACTTTCTCCATTCTCCTGCGACGTCAACTCTCTTAGCCCCAAATATCTTATGTTGGAGTTTCGTACCAAGCTGATTTTACGGTGATGAGTTGTTAGTCCTTCGCCCAAACTCCAAGCTGGAGGATAAAGGAAGGTCTACATTAAAAATTAAATTTATATAATAGTAATGAGTAAAATATTTTATAGCACATGAGAGTAAAACAGGTTTTATGATGCGTTCGTGGATATTATCATCCTCGGTTTCGCCTCGGGCGCTAAATATTCAACTCGCGAATGAAATCTAATTGTACTCTCTTATACTATACACTTAAATCATTATTCTTCACAATAAAAGAATTTGAGTTTGTTTCTAACAATTTGAAAGGTACATAATTATGCGAAGGTAATACGAAAATAGAACATTTAAATTGTTGTTAGCGATGTAGAAAATAAATCCATGAACTGTGGGGGACCAGTAGTTGTTCTCGTTGTAGTTATCTTTGTTGAAGGTGTGGTGGTTGTAGTGGTTTTCATTGTACTAATTGAAGTAATAAAATTGTTGTACTTCTATTTGCTGTTCCTGCAGTACTTCCTGTTGCTGTATATTGTCTATTGCTGCTGTACTTTCTGTTGCTGCAGTAGTTCCTGTTGCTGTGTATTGTCTATTGCTGCTGTACTTTCTGTTGCTGTGGTAGTTCCTGTTGCTATGTATTTTCTATTGCTACAGTCATTCCTGTTACTGTGTGTTGTCTAGTGCTGCTGTACATTCTGTTGCTGTATATTGTCTCTTGCTGCTGTAATTTCTGTTGCTGCAGCAGTTCCTGTTGCTGTGTATTGACTATTGCTGCTGTACTTTCTGTTGCTGTGGTAGTTCCTGTTACTATGTATTTTCTATTGCTGCTGTACTTTCTGTTGCTGTGGTAGTTCCTGTTGCTATGTATTTTCTATTGCTGCAGTCGTTCCTGTTACTGTGTGTTGTCTAGTGCTGCTGTACTTTCTGTTGCTGCAGTAGTTCCTGTTGCTGTATATTGTCTATTGCTGCTGTACTTTCTGATGCTGCAGCAGTTCCTGTTGCTGTGTATTGTCTATTGCTGCTGTACTTTCTGTTGCTGTGGTAGTTCCTGTTGCTATGTATTTTCTACTGCTGCTGTACTTTCTGTTGCTGTGGTAGTTCCTGTTGCTATGTATTGTCTATTTCTGCAGTCGTTCCTGTTACTGTGTGTTGTCTAGTGCTGCTGTACTTTCTGTTGCTACTGTAGTTCCTATTGCTGTATATTGTCTAGTGATGCTGTACTTTCTGTTGCTGCAGCAGTTCCTGTTGCTGTGTATTGTCTATTGCTGCTGTACTTTCTGTTGCTGTGGTAGTTCCTGTTGCTATGTATTTTCTATTGGTGCTGTACTTTATGTTGCTGCAGCAGTTCCTGTTGCTATGTATAGTCTATTGCTGCTGTACTTTCTGTTGCTGTGGTAGTTCCTGTTGCTATGTATTTTCTATTGCTGCAGTCGTTTCTGTTACTGTGTGTTGTCTAGTGCTGCTGTACTTTCTGTTGCTGCAGCAATTCCTGTTGCTATGTATTGTCTATTGCTGCTGTACTTTCTGTTGCTGTGGTAGTTCCTGTTGCTATGTATTTTCTATTGCTGCAGTCGTTCCTGTTACTGTGTGTTGTCTAGTGCTGCTGTACTTTCTGTTGCTACTGTAGTTCCTGTTGCTGTATATTGTCTAGTGCTGCTGTACTTTCTGTTGCTGCAGCAGTTCCTGTTGCTGTGTATTGTCTATTGCTGCTGTACTTTCTGTTGCTGTGGTAGTTCCTGTTGCTATGTATTTTCTATTGGTGCTGTACTTTCTGTTGCTGCAGCAGTTCCTGTTGCTATGTATTGTCTATTGCTGCTGTACTTTCTGTTGCTGCGGTAGTTCCTGTTGCTATGTATTGTCTATTGTTGCTGTACTTTCTGTTGCTGTGGTAGTTTCTGTTGCTATGTATTTTCTATTGCTGCAGTCGTTCCTGTTACTGTGTGTTGTCTAGTGCTGCTGTACTTTCTGTTGCTGCAGTAGTTCCTGTTGCTGCTGTACTTTGTATTTTCTATTGCTGCTATACTTTCCGTTGCTGCAGTAGTTCCTGTTGCTGTATATTTTTTATTGCTGCTGTACTTTCTGTTGCTGTAGTAGTTACTGTTGCTATGTATTTTCTATTGCTGCTGTACTTTCTGTTGTTACAGTTATTCCTGTTGCTATGTATTTTCTATTGCTGTTATACTTTCTGTTGCTGCAGTAGTTCCTGTTGCTGTGTAGTTTATGTAGCTGCTGTACTTTCTGTTGCTGCTACAGTTCCTGTTACTGTTGTAGTTATTGATGTAGTTGTGTTGCAGTTGTTGATTTAATGACGTTGTCAACTGCAGAATATATTCTAAGTCTTAACTGAACGAGGGTGAGAAGTTACCTAAAATTGTTTCGTGGAGCCCTCAATTAGGGAAAGAGATCTTTATGTCTTCTGAGTCAATTACACATGCTTTCAATTTTACTCCTTTCTTGACCGAAGACATACTACTTACTTTAGTTCTATTTTAAATCCAAATCCTTCATCAGCTTTTGAGACTACTAACATACAGAAGCTAGATAGATAGCTTTATTGATATTGTTCACTAAAGTACAAAACTTAATAATTTAACAAAAGATCTATATACAAATGTAGTTCTACATAATAAATATACAATTTCCTAAACTAATTAATCTATCGCAAATCTCAATAATTTATTGGTTCAAACTTGCACTTACGTCTTGTTTTAGTGCATGTTTAAACCAATCGTGATAACCCTTAAGACTTTAAACCTTAATTATTTGCTCCTTTTCAAAAATCTAATTGTAATATTTAGGTCTTATTTTACATAATAATTTATTATTCCAATTAGATGATCAGATGTCGACATACTGTAAGTCATGAACCTGAAATAGCTGAATCGGTACATTCCATATGTAGGTTGATCTTTCTTTCTTACAATATTTTCATGTCAGCAGAAACGTTTGCGTAACTTCTACGAAGACTACCGCATGCCTGCTTAAAAACAAGCTTGACAAATTGCTTACATAATCAACCTCAATTTAGTTTCATCATTATGTCGCATATACTCATTATCGATTCATTTCTATTATGATTTCTATTATGATCTAATAAATTTATTATAATTGCATTCTTATTGAAATTAAAATATATTAGTTAACCAATTTATAAAGTCAAATTTTCTTCTGAACTTTTACTAATTAATATAACTATCGGAATACCTTAATAACTACCTTAGTTCTCTATTTTCAATTTTTTTATTATTATTATTTAAAAAAAAACCTTGACGTAATTCTATCTTATTTTCAAAACCTGTCTTCTTACCTTATTTAATTAATAATAAGTTTTTCTGATTTTAGGAAAATTTAATCTTTGCTGATGCCTATCTCTTAGTAGGTAGTTTCGTTCAGTATCTATAGTTTTGATTGAATCTACTTTATTTCTGTTAGAGTTTCTATTTGTCATTTTACCTCTTATTAACTGTTCGTCACCTGCTTCTACTTCATCGGTCGGTATCGCACAGCTCCTCCAAATTGTAGCACTTCCTCTCGCGCACCCCGGACTACCAACGGCATGTGGCATTCTTATTAATTGGTCTTCACTTGCGCTGACTTTGCCGGTTGATCCACAATCGCTTCTCCTTGATGTATTTTCACTTGCGCGCCTCGGACTACCCTCACTGGTCGTTCTCTCAGTCTGTGCCCCAGCTCCCCAAACAGCATCTTCACTGGTTCCAGCTTCTTCTTCCATACAAGGTTTTCCTTCTTCACTCTTCTTTCTTCTAAAGGGATCTGTGCTGTCTAGTTTATTTAGGTATGCTCTAATATCATTCACTGCCGTAAGCTCATCAATTCTTCTATTTGTTATTTCTGATTCCTTCTGCCCGCTTGATGAGTTACTTTTCTTATCAGTCCTCTCTACGCTTCTAGACTTCCTGTTTCGTGATGCACTTCTGTTTACGTGTGGTGTCGATGATGCTCTATTTCCACAAGTCTCTATTTCGTTATTTCTGTTGTTGCAGCAACTTAATAAATCCTCAGTGAAATGATTATTTAACGCCTCTACGTTAACTATGTTTCCGTTTATCTTCATTTTATCTTTTACTAAAGTTGCCCTCAATCCTTTACCTCGAGCTTCTTTTAATATTGGAATTAGTTTCTTTCTTTTCTCTCTAATTTCTTTTGCAAAGTCATTTTCTATGAATATATTTGTGCCTTTGAGTTGACGCGTATTGGCAATGATGTGCTGTTTGATAAAGTAACTGTTCAATTTCACAATAATTGGTCTTTTTTTTCCGTTATCGACTCTATACGCGTTATTAATCGCACTTATGTCCAAGTTTAGACTGAAATACTTAGTTAATAATTCTAACACTACGAAACCAGTATCAATTCCTTTTTCATGATTGCGCTCTTCAACACCATAAATTACAATGTTATTAATTCTACTGTCATTTTCCCATTTTTTAACTATCGATTTCAACACCACCTGGTCTTGGATAACCTCCTTTAACTTCTTTTCCACTTCAGTGTATCTGTTTACTAATGTATCTATATCACTTGCTACTTTGTTTAGTAGAAAACTTGCCTTTGGTCTGTCTTCTCTCGTTTCTTTCATATAGTTTATCCATTCTCTTTGAAACACTTCATCACTGTAGACTCTTCCTTCTGTATCTCCAGGACCAGGGTTTAACTCCACATTTCCAATAATCAGTAGAACTGATAAAACAGCTGCGGCCACAAATATGTTGATGCTATCAGACACTATTGCATTTTCACCTTTTGAACATCTGCAACACAGCCCTGCATTGAAGCACCCGATTCACGCCCTGTAAGAATTTAGGTCGTCGCCCATACCTTCTTCACACGCTAACCTACTTGTATATGCTGCTTACTACACAACCGTTCTCTACGACTGCACTTTGTGAACTGATACAGAAGCTAAGTAGGCCTAATTTAATAAATTTTGTACCGCCGAGGAAGCCTGGTATTTCAGTTAGTTTGGTTGCTTGCTTTTGTTTTCTTTTATTCAGGTCATTTTCAGTTTACTACTTAGCTAATTTGTTAGCTTTCGCTTCTGATCAATTTATTTTAGTTTTTAGATGAGTTTTGGTTCTGTAAAGTTGGTTTCAAGTTTTTAGGTTCATTTTTATTTTCTTAAGGCATTTTCAGTTTCTTTGTTTGTTTTGACATGCATTGGTTAGCTTTGGCTTTCTTATGTTAGTTTGTTCAAGTTTAATTGAAACTGTAGCGCTTTAATGGACAGTGATTGATTTATTTCTTACTTCCGATGAGGACTTGAACTATAAATTTGGATAAAACTAAATACATTTGCGAAATATTTATGTTGCTTGTGTAATGTATTTTCAGTCGTGGTCTTCGTGTGTCACTGGATATCCAGTCAATGCGACACAGTACAATGGGACTAATACAGTATTTAGAACGACAAATGTTCGGTATCACATTACTCACTACTCTTTGTGAATAAAATTTTGTTGGTTCACTTGCATTTCACTTGTTTTATGCACCTTTGTATTGTGTTTCATTGTGTGCAATTGTAAATTTACTTAAAAAAACTCATTTTCGCGGTAGGGTTGTAGCATTCATTATTATTACAACGGTCTTTGGACTTGAATCACTTTAATTCGTCAACAATAATGCTGTTGTTTTATAATTCGTCTCGAACAACTTAATTTTGTTTCTAAATGTATTTTTTCTGTTATTCCGGATATTCGTTTTGTTTCGCTTTCGTAAATTCAAAATTCAGGATAAAAAGAAGTTATATTAAGTTGAATATAATTAATGTCACAATTTTATTAACTTTGTCTAAAATAGGCCTAATGGTGTGACGAGAATAATACAAACTCTTCACTATGAGTTTATAGTTTTGGCTACAGTATATTCTATTCCAGTATTACCTATGCAATAATAATTCCGTTCATACGTATATTCTGTTGAAATATGCATTACATGTCTTTCTCGTGTTAAATTCTATCGTACCTGGTTACCATGTTTCGACCTGTTATTGGCCTTCTTCAGAACTAGTTGCTAGTTAAAAACATGTTGATGTTGCTACAGTATTTCCTGTTGCTATGTATTTTCTATTGCTGCTATACTACCTGTTGCTGTAGTAGTTCCTGTTGGTATGTATTTTCTATTGCTGCTGTTCTTTCTGTTGCTACAGTAGTTCCTGTTGCTATGTATTTTCTATTGCTGCTGTACTTTCTGTTGCTACAGTAGTTCCTGTTGCTATGTATTTTCTATTGCTGCTGTACTTTCTGCTGCTACAGTAGTTCCTGTTGCTATGTATCTTCTATTGCTGCTGTACTACCTGTTGCTACAGTAGTTCCTGTTGCTATGTATTTTCTATTGCTGCTGTTCTTTCTGTTGCTACAGTAGTTCCTGTTGCTATGTATTTTCTGTTGCTGCTGTACTTTCTGTTGCTACAGTAGTCCCTGTTGCTATGTATTTTCTATTGCTGCTGTACTTTCTGTTGCTACAGTAGTTCCTGTTGCTATGTATTTTCTATTGCTGCTGTTCTTTCTGTTGCTACAGTAGTTCCTGTTGCTATGTATTTTCTATTGCTGCTGTACTACCTGTTGCTACAATAGTTAACCAGGTACGATAGAATAATTTAACACGAGAAAGACATATAATACATATTCCGAAGTGTTATAGTGTTAAAAGTTGTGTAATCAAAATGTATATTCTGTCCTTCAAAAGACGTAGCACTTTACATAATGTATTATGCATGTAAATGAGAAAGCAATTTTTTTTCTGGATTACAAAAAAAGATGTCTCTTATGATTACAAAAGTACGACGAATAAATTAGTCACAGATTTATTGTATGCTAACTATACAGGTACCCAATTAATTTTGCAAGAAATGATGAAGGCTAAAATCTCTATTGAATTTTACTGTATAATTAATTAAATGTATTACTTTCCTTTACCCCGGTATATTAAAGTCGAAAATTAACTTGAAAGGAACATTGAAAAGAATGTGTTTATTGCTGCATTGGAGCTACATAACTAGCCAAACATCCAGGATACTGCGAAAGCGGATCGTTGAAGAGGAAGTTATGAAATTATATTTTGCGGCTTTTTCTCGCATATAACTAGAGAGGACATAGTACAGAGAATTATAAGTGTGGACACTGCCTGTCACTACCTTTTGTTGTAGTTGTTGTTTTGTTGTTGTTGTTGTGACTTATTTCAGTAACTTTCAAACCAGCTCTATCTGCATCACCGTGAGGTTCTGCATTTTCCCCTAGAGTTGGCGCTGATATCGCACCAGCAGTCGAGAACAGAAATTCTTCTCGAATCAGGATTGCTTTTCCATCGTTCACGGGTTCTCGATTACACCGACCTCTAGCTTTTGAAAGTGTAATTATGCGCTAACGAAGCGCATGCGCGCAAAAAAAGCAGGCCAGGGAATTCGCTCAGTGTCCATTCTTTATAATTCCTATTCTGTGGAAAGAACATGGAACATGAGAAAGCCAGTCTTATTATTAGAGCAATCTTGATTGATCTTACTGTCTTACCTGGCTTTTAAATTATTTGAATCAGAAAATTATTACAGAGAGTAGTTTAGCCAATTGATTTGCAATTTAAATTGTCACAGAAAAATAATATGTAGCCTAATACCCTTTGCTAATTGCGTAACAAAGAGTGTTAAGTCCACTTTATATAAATAAAAAGAAACATTTATATCGGTAACAATAAGATTTTTGTGGAGAACTCTTGGATCGGAAATATAATAATTTTTTTCATATTTAATTTATTATATATTGTAAACAATAAAATATTTCGCTTATCCCATTGTCTTGTATCAGAAATATAAATATGAAAAATAAAATCTGAGCCACTCACCTTTTAGTGCTGTTTATTCCAAATAAAGACCCATTAATTTTGTAGTAAAATAATTACTATAATTTATATGTTTACTCCTAGATGAACTAAATCGTATATACTAATTATTATGAACAGTCGCGTGGAAGAAACTGATGTACTATATAACAAACTGCATTCCATTTTGTTTATATATCAAGAATGCTAAACACATGTCATAGGTTATTACCTTCAAAATATGAACACAGATTTCCTCACCAATACCGACTCACTTTACAATCCATACGATGGGAAATTAAAATACTCAACGTCCTTTTCTAAATACAGTAAGTTATCTTTGATAATGAACTGGATTCATCAGGTGTGAAAATATAGTCTATAAACGAAATGTATGTAATATTTTAGCTTGTGTCAGTCCTTCTAACTTTGATGCTTTGATCAATGATGTAAAAATTCATTGCAAGCACTAATGTGCTCTGTTACTGTTGCGAAATAAATTAACTCTATGGTACTGTAATATGAATAGATCGTTGCATATTATAATTTGACGTTGAAATATAATTATGCTTACGATAATCTATTTTTCATACCCTTGACACATCAGCGTAGAAAATAATGAAATGATTAATTCAAAAGCATCATTCTCTGTGCAGTTTTGAGGTAGAGTAGACCTACATTACATCGCAACTACCTCTAGTTCCATAAAAGTAATTTTCGCTCAGAACAGAGATTCATTCCATCATTCAATGCAAGTTGTGAAGAATTTTAAATTATATTCGGTTTTTCTCGAGCATTCATTAGGCCAATAGAGTGGTTCACGGGTTAGTGACGAGCGGGACTCTTGCTCCGCTCGGGTTGAATGCATGATTTTACATTTCCGATACATTTTTAACAATTGCGAGTCGAAAGATTGTTACTTGCATGACAAGAGATAGGAAACTGTCGCTCTTCGAAGGTATAAGTCATAACTTTCTCTTCAACCGTATTCACCAAATTCTTTCGAAAAAAGTTTAACAAACACATAGGCCTAAATATTACTTTCTAGTATGGTGGAACTTACAAATTCGAGTTTATTTTAATTTGATACGATTTCTAAATTGTATTTAAAATAATTTATTTTTCGGAAACAGAAATACTATAATGGCACGGTAGGCCAGTGGCGTGGTCCACTGGTTAGAGGCGAGCTGGATTCCTGCCTCACTGAATTTCTGAAAGACATTTTTACGAAATGCAAGGCGGAAGAATGGTACTTCCATTACCAATAGGATAGGAAATTGTAAGTGATAACTACGGCTAGGATGTTCGTACCAAAACATAGTTTTCAGGTTGACTGCAGCCACGCATATAGATCACGCCGCTCTATTTTACTAGCTGTGCTCTGTGTATACTATATTCTGTTCACATAAACAACTCAAAAGTATTCCCCTGTTTCTATTTGTATTCCTCTGTTTTTCCTTCTTTTCCCCTGTTTCTCACTGTTTATATTTCCCTGTTTCTCTTTGTATTCCCTTGATTCTCCTTGCGTTTCCATTTATATTCTGTATTTCTGTTGTTATTCTTTCATTCTTCTTGTTCTCCTTGCATTCTCTTTGTACTTCACTTGCATACACAATTTAGTTTCATTTTCGCACTACCCACACTTAATTCTACATTATTCAGCATAGTAACTATACACCTGCCGATTTTTTATATATTATTACTATTATTATTATTATTATTATTATTATTATTATTATTATTATATGATATTGATTAATGAAGTTTCCAATTGAATTAATCTTACGTTTCAATTATGAAATTAATACAATTTTACAAAACTATAAATTCAGCAAATGTCTACAAAGTTTTATAATTTATACACATGAATGAAATGCAAAAAGATGAAATTAAATACTAAAATACAATCTTATATTTCTATTAAAAAGTTTCATGAAATGTATACTATATTATAACCTAAGCAAATAACTAATTCTAATATTCACTGGAATGTAGTTTAAATTTCTGTGGGTTGAAATCTCTGAAGACGTTACACAGTTTTCCGTTAAACAATGTTGTTACAAGCAGTTTATAAATTTTATACAACACATTTATTGTGAATCTATTTTAAATTACTATCCTAATTTATTTCTATCGACTGTTAATTTAAATATTTATAGCAAAATATATAAAAACATAGAAAGAAAATAATAATAATTCAGTGGATATATACAAATTTTATCATGTGTTCAGATTACAACTTTTGTGAACGTAATTTACATATCTCATAAAATCTCGATAATAGCATTTATTTCGGAACACTTGTATTGGTGGGGAGTACTTGGTGTCGCACCTGTTTATTCGACAAACTAGTTCAAGACGTTGCAGTTCAAATTTGTGACACTCAAATAACAAACCGACTGTGTTAACACATATGAATAATAAATAAATAAATACACAAATTGAAAACGTACGCTGAGCTTAATATATTCTGCGGATATATAGGCCTTCACGACAAACAAGTACTAACTGCTAATAACTGAACCGCCTCAACCATTGGTTCATAACGCGACCTGACTACATACTAACTAGCGGAAACCAGCTGTGCGCTCGACGATATCACAAACACCGCGCTCTGATCTATACTTCAGTAGCTCAGCACTTAGATGTCGAACACTTGAAATGAAATTGCACTTCGACATCACAGTGTTTACACCCCTCTATGCTATGAACGAGATTCAAACACATGACTGTGACCCTCACGGAGCGCTAAACCTACGCTTTTAATAGTCGCTGTATCACAGCCGGCTATCATTATACCTACCCATGGAGAAATATGAAAATGTGTACTGTGAAAAAGATACTGTTGTGTCACGAAATAAAAATGCAGAGGAGAGTTATCATTCGGTTGTTGTGTGCAGTAAATGGGAATTTGTGGAATTAGGATGGCGACGAAAGTTAATTCCTCTTCCATACACGACTGCACACTTTCACATTCTTGTTTCGAAAAGAATTAAGCTGCTGCAGTCATATGCAAATGCGAGATGTTGAAAGCAAAGGCAGGGATTTTTTAATATTACATAAAAATTCGTGTAGTCTCTGTTTTCTGCGTCTGTATTGTGTAATTCATCTTTAGAGGATCTGTATATATGCATTTATGTGTAAGCGTACGAATTGTTATAAGAAAACACGTAAAAGTTGACAAGGATACTTAAAGTAATTATAAAAATAATATTAGAATTCTCATGTTTAGAATATTACATTCCCCCAATAAATTGTAAAATAGATCTAATTACTAAAAGTGCAGAAAAATGTTGTAATATACGCCAGTATAACGAAATATTCAGTATTACGAAATTATTTTATGTCCTCTGCCTTTTTCTCATGCAATTTAATGTTAATATATTTGAATGTAACGAGTTTCATTTTTACGAAAAGGTCAATATAAGGAAATAAAAATTTCACTTAATGCCGAAAAAGTCTACTTTTTTAACGGAACACATTTTAAGTATAAGTTACAACTCATTAGGAAGTAGAGACATAAGTTTATTTTATA
Source organism: Periplaneta americana (assembly GCF_040183065.1). Lineage (NCBI taxonomy): Eukaryota > Metazoa > Arthropoda > Insecta > Blattodea > Blattidae > Periplaneta > Periplaneta americana. Next base: position 45,541,343 of record NC_091133.1, read on the forward strand.
TTACAATGACATTGCAATTACATAGTGACCACACTGACATTAAAAATTTGTTTGGCTTATGTAAAGGCCAATCGTCATCTCGTGAAACCTAATGCATGCGTGCGCCGTAGCTCACAGTAAGAACCTTATGATGCGGGTAGGTAAGCTAGCTAGCTGCAAGTGGCAGTATAGCAAGGGAAGGAAGCATCTCAGTCCACTTTCTTCTTCCCTTTACGCGCAAGTAGGTTTCACGAGGTAAGGAATAGCCTATAACATGCCTGGGTACTAATAACTCAATCGAGTCACTGCAAATTTCTACTTTCGCCGGCTGAGACGAGTAGACAGGAATATAAGCATTGCTCAGTGACGTATTGTATAAGGCAGGCAACATAGCTTTTACGAACTTTCGGCTCTCGCTGGTTGCCTGAAATCCATCACTAATGCACAGCAGTGTAAGCGAAAAGGACATGGACGGAGGTTTCTGAGTTCCATTCCACTTCCCCGCTGTGCCCAGGGCAGGCCTATAGTTATGTCTACGATAATACAGATGTTTCTGTGTTATTTTATTCATGGAGTTGTTTCCTTGTTCTTTTCATTTAATTTTCTCCTACCAAACGCGGCTCACTAATCTCGCAACATGGCGCCTCCACTCACAATCACTAAATCTCGCAGCATGGCTTCCCAAACAACATGACACCTCTTGTCCTACAAAGTGCTTCATAAAATTTAAATTTTGTACTTTTCTTACGTCTTTCTTTAAATTTTTCTTTCGAACTGCAACGCACATTTAGCTTTTTATTTCACTAAAGGAAATTTTCCAGACCTAAATGCAAAATGTACGGAATCTACGGCGTAAGTAGATGTAAATGAACAATGCCTTTTTTCTTTAGAGAAATAACGAATTTAGGTATAACGAATGTTCACCATGATGAAACAATTTCAGAGGTCCCTCAGATTTCTGTATACTAGAATTTTACTATAATATTTCTTTTTTTCAATTTAAAAATAATCAGCAATAGCACACAGACATCAAAACTTCGTACAGACTTTATAATGTTCATTACACCTCAAATGCATAGCAAAATGTATTCACATTTCAATTGAATCTAAAATTCCTCTCGCATTATTTTATCTCCATAAAATAATAAGGCTTTCATTGTTGCAACAAGTTACTTAAAATTTCAAACACTCAATAGTGACTGCCTGCATACGTATGTTGAGAGGAATTTGTGTTTGTAATGTATAATTTATTTTACTCTCTATCATATTCACAATTCTTTTAAATAAGAACCAAATCTTTGGAAATATAAATATTATAGTAACATCACAGTCTAGTACATACAGTCACGAAGCTCAATACGTAGGGAATATGCATCTAATGATAGTTGAACTTTAGTTGCTAGCTACTAGGATCGCTACTATCGCATAGGCTAGTACTCTCAGTTGCTAACCGCTTGGAGCATTGTTCGCCAGAAATGCAAAAAATCACCTAAAGCTTCGTGACTGTATGTACTAGACTGTGGTAAAACCCAATCGATATAATAGACGTTTTATGCAATTACAGTGATATTAGGAGTCCCCTGTGTCTTTTTGTGAAACAGGAACTTTGATTGGCACTTATATTAGTTTATTGATAAGCCTAGGATGCCATAATTCTGTTATTGACCTAAAAATGCTTTCTATGTTTGCGGGCTAAATATAGGACAGTGAAGGAAACAACGCTCGCTGTGTTGGCGACCCTGAATGTTTAGTGACCGAATTACTAATAATAGTAAATATCGACACGAGTTGTCACCTGCTAACCTTGATTACGCTGTCTGTGTTGTAACTCATGAAATTGAAGTGTGATCAAGCGATTAATTGGGAGACTACAGTATCTTTGCGCAACGTCACATGTATGGGTATCGGGGAATTATGTATCAACAGTTTATGATGCCATCACGTGACACTATCTCATGATTTTATGTAGCGTATTTCTCCCTCGACAGCTAGGCATCAACGACAGGTAACGAAGCTCGTTTACATAGAGAAAGGGAGAGACTATGCATGTGTGTTTGCTAGTACATTCGTGGTGTGTGTGTGTCTGTGTGTGTGTGAGAGAGAGAGAGAGAGAGAGAGAGAGAGAGAGAGAGAAGAATGGCAGTACTAAGAGAAAAAAGACAAAGAGAACTTTTCTCTGGGATTTTGGATGTTATATAAAACTAAAAGAATCAATACTTTGTCTCGAAAAGCATTCCGTCGGATTGTAATGAATAATTTGAAGGGTTCAGAGCAATAGTGGGCCAAGCGCCATTTATTTAAAATGGAGAAAATAACAGTTAAAATTAAGTGATTACCATAATTAAAATAAACATATAGCAAGTAAGATAAAGTATGCACATTAAAATTAAATGATATGTCAATCTTCATTTAATTATGGTATTTACTTAATTTTAACCCTAGCTTTCTCCGCTACTGAATTCAAGTTTAGAACCGACCATAATGAAAAAAAAAAAAAAAAAAAAACGTGATTTCTACCTCACAACTTACAACAGTCAGGTTTAAAGTGAAGTATAGTCCGCGCTCAAAATTGAAGTGTGTAACTGAGGCCTTATCTGAAACAAGATCTTAGCTACATCACCTTGAATTTGAGATACAGAACATCAAACATTTCAGAACTGGTGTAACAGCATTGCGCAGAATGATGTTCAGATGTTCTTAGAGGACGTTGTATTTGTTAGAGGGAAATAATATTTTGTCATGAGTGATATGTGTTATTAAAGATTCATTATTTGCTGGAAACAGAAAAAAACGCGTTAACGTAGGTTAAGTTCTTATTCAAGAGAACACCTCAATTCTTATCTTAATCGTATATGTTGCTTTTTAATGGTATAGGGCACTTTCTTGTGTTTTATTTTATATTTTCTGTCGTGTACGCTTACAAGAAAGAAAATATTCTCGTTATTCCATTCTTAAATCATATAAGAAAATTTCTTCCATTTACACTAAAATTTCTTAGTCAGACGCTTGTTATGCCCCATTTTTATTATTGTAATTGAGGACATCACCCGAATAAGGGCGTATACAGCAAAATGTAGTTCTGATATAAACTAATTTCAATGTTTGTAAGCTGTCAGGTTCATCATATTTGCGTCGAAAAAGTGTTTCATTACTGTTAAATAGTTTCGAGGAAATTTCAAATAAAATTATTGAAACATAACAGCAAATAGAATGTTCTGCTATTAGTAAATAAATATAATATGAAACTCTGCATACGCGCTTTTTCCGGCGACAATATGTTTTAGTACTGCTTTTAATTATTCTGATGTTCTACGTGTCTAACTTTGCATGAAAATAAATTATATATGGGAACATCTCGTACTTTAATAATAATTTTGCCTTAAAAAGTAAAATAAAATAAATTCAACAAAATGAAATATACATTTACCATAACATACTAAATAAACATATTGAATAATTACACAAGTAAGCTACAAAATAACATTACATTTTTAGTTTATGGTTCTCTTGTCTCTAGGTCTTTTTCTTCTTTATACATCAACACTATTGTTGCTAGAGTCATCTTCAGTATTGTGAGATGATATCCCGACTTTATTCAGCATTGAGTTCAGCCAATTTTGGCCATCTTCATCTAAAGCTGTAAGATATCTCTTCAGTCCTCCGCCTTGGAGGTTTTCAAAGACACTGGGTTCATTTGTGTTGGACTCAAAAAATTTTCATCTGCGACACTTCCATTACCGTCTTCCAAATCTTGACGGAAACAAATGATGCACAATATGAGGTTCAAGCTGAAAATACCCTTGATGTAGTGTATTGCAGTTGTTTATACTTTTGCAACATGATTGTATGAGGACGATTTAAGTGTGTACCCTTTTTATCATTGAGGATGTCACTTGAAACTAGTGTATTCTGAAATGTTGTTAATCGTTTCTCTGAAATTTGCAATAGATTCAATAGAAAGTTTTGACATCAATTTTTTTACCCCCCATTACAGAAAACACTATATTTCCAAACATTATCCCTATTCTTGAAAGACTGAAGCTTCTTAGTTTTTAGATTCACTCTTTCAAGGTAAGAAGTGATAAAATGATAATGTTCTAATTTCGAATCCATGTCCCAGAAGCGTTTAAAAATAGACAGTTGATCGTCCTTTGAAATTTCATGTGTACAAATTTTCATACATAATATTTTTACAGGTGTAAATGACTTCTCTTCCATTTCCTTGCCTGTATAAGTTGTTTCTATTAATTTTCTATTAATTTTCCTTTCTTCGGTTTTCCATTTAGTTTTGCTCACAAGCTTCTTTTTTCCAATATTTTCAGTCATGATTCACTGCTCCAACTAACAACCTGAAGTAGGCCTAAACAGCGAATATTATCCTATTACAGTACGGCTTGCAACAGCATGTGAGTGTGACTGACGGTGTAGTAGGTGTGTTCACTCGTTCAACGTAAACACGTAACATCGTTTCCTGTGTTACGTATTGAAGCTAGACTTACGAAAATTTGCTACAGTGTACTATACACATTCAGCTATCTAATTTCTTGATCGTCGGAAAAAGGGCTTATAAGGTTATACGCCGTTATTCGGGTGAAGTCCTCAATTTCTTGGTGACAAATGTAGTAACTCATAATAATAGAGATGAAACAATTCATTCGTAAACACGATACAAGCGTATGTTTGACTCGAGTGTTGTACATGACGTCAGAGGGAAGGAGGTTAGAATTTGTTTATGTACCGTCTGGTTACAGCAACAGTGCTGAACTGTGGTGCTACGTGTTCAGTGCGGTAGTAAGTGAGCGAGTAGATTTCTAACCTGTAGTGCTATATTTAGTCGAAAAAAAAATGAAAATAAGGTGTGGAAGTAGCTTGATCCAGATTACAAACATACAAGAATTTAATTTAATTAACATGAAAACTGTACTAATTTGGAAACTAGTATTACTAACTATAAAAATTTCTATACAATTTTAATACAATCACATTAATATGTAGAATACAAATGAATATTTAGTAGACGTATGGAGTCCTTAAGAACTTCTAGACAAATACTTTCTATATTGCTTATTATGAGATCAAGAGTTCTATTATTTATATTGTACAGTTTATTATGAGATTTTAAATTGAATATATTCATAAACTTCATTAACTCTCTTGCTTTAAGCGGCCCTTTCGAAAGATCATATGTGTTATTAGTAGGGAACGGAATTTGGAGCAGTAAAAGCTAGTATTGGCATCTAGACAGCCATTTGTTTACAACCCTTTATACCAAGTCCTCCCCTCCATGACATACTCGCAGATCTCTGCACGTCTACAACAGGTGAACGGGACAGTTGTCGCATAAGAACCTCAACGTGGAGGTTTGAAGTTCAGCATATTGAAGTGCAGGTACAATGCCGAAAGTGAAACCAACTAACAATACAAAATTGAAAGACTATATTTGTAACAGCTCCAGATCGAGTATCAAAATTCAGGAAACAATTCCCTAAATTGTCGCTCCCCCCATATCCAGTTCTTAAGAGCTGGGGTCATGGTTAGAAGCTTGCAATTATTACGCACATCACCTCAAATATGTGAAGAAAGTGGTCCAGTCTTTCGATCCCGATGACGCGGCTGCGATTCAAATACGCCAGGAAGTGCTAAATGATAAAACAATCGAAAAAGAAGTCATGGATATTAAGTAAAATTTTTTATATTTACCGGGTGCCATTATTCGATTAGAAAAGTCAGGAGTAGAACTAGTTGAGCAAATAAATATTATGAGGACTATTGTAAATAAACTGAGTGCAGTAGAAGGTGAAGCAGGAAACGTGTTGGTGAAAATATGAACAGAGTTTTGATTAAAAATGATAGGTACAGTATTCTTAGTCGGATTTCAGATGTACTAACAAAGACGTGTCCCAATGACGTCATTCAACATGTGAATTTAATTGACGTATCTTGTTTCAAGTACTCTCCAATTGTCTCTGCAGATATTAAAAAATTTCCTTCCTTACAACAGAGCAAAGTTGTATTTTTTTATTATCCAATTTAATAAACTCTATTTCACCCTGAGGTATAATAGGGTTATAGTTGGTATCAAAATACATATTTTATAAGCAATAAACAATAATAAAATTATAATACAAAATTGTGGTCAAGGTTACAATTCACATGAATTATGCACAAGAAAGCACCTTAATGAAAGAATGAATGGGTCGTTTCATAAAGCCTCAAGGCATGTCTCTATATTTATATCTAATGGTTATAGGAAGAAATATATATATATAATAGCTATGAAACATGTTATTTTAGAAGCAATAAATAGCTATACTAAGATATGGCTTAAAATTTACGAATTAAATACATTATTTAGTAACAACAATTGGCAATAATCAGGTATTACAAGAAATGGCTCAAAATTAGAAACCAAATGCCTAATTAAAATAAAAATTAAAACCAATAGTACAATATTATAGTATGCGAAATTGAAGACTTACAGTTTCATTATAGTTGATTAGAACTAATACGATTCCCCCCCCCCGGAATAATTTAACATTTTACAGTTTCACGAATATTCTATTCAAGAAGGACATGAAATACTTATATTATTTAGAGTTGGTAAGTATATTGGTTAACGGTTTGGTAAATGTATAATTTAAAGTGTTCAGTAATAACTCAAGCTCGTATCTTTCACGGCAAAAGACTGGACAATCATATAATACATGTTTGACATCTTGAGATTCCTCCCTACAAATGTAATTTGTATCGTCTTTAATATGTAATCTATTTAAGTATTCCCCGAATTTTCCATGAACAGTCAACAACTGTGTCAGTACGAAATTTGGCGTTATTACTTTATATTTATTACGATCATAGACTGCTGGAAAATACAGCTCTTTTGTAAGAATTCCCTTATCACTATTGACCCATCTTTCGTTCCATTCTTGCATATAATGTTCTTTGGCTACTTTTTTGATATATGATATCGGACACAAATTGTACGACAGTGGCACATGAGAGTTGGCTGCCATCTTTGCCAATTCATCGGCTCTCTCATTTCCAACTATCCCAGTATGCCCTCTGACCCAAGTTATACAAATATGGACGGCACTTTTCGTTATTAAAGTTCTTATTTCTGAGGCTATAATGTTAGTGTTATATTTATCATTAATTGATATTACTGCTGACTGTGAGTCACTGTGAATGCAAGCACTGTAACCAGACTGACTACACCATTTGATTGCTTCTCGCAAAGCTAATAGTTCCGCCTGAAACACTGAGCACTCTGAGGAGAGTCTAAAGATGGCTGAGGTGTGTTCGCTGTCGTTCCTGTAGGCAACAAATGCACAGCCTACTTTGGCATTTTGATTCGACAGTTTATCCAAATGCGACCCATCTGTATAGATCAAACAGTCATGGGAATCTGCATCATAAATTTCTTTGAGACAGGGTGTGTATAAAGATGGATGCCCTGCCTGGAGAGGATTTGCTGGTTCTTCTACACGGAGATGTGTCAAAAACTGAGGGATTTTTCGGCCTTGTTTTATATTGCTGATGTTTGCTTTAAATTCACCAACCAAATATAATGGTTCAATATCTGCTATAACTTGAGAGGCAGCAGTAGATATTGTACGATATTCTCGGATGATTCGTAAGAGATATCCTCGTTGAATCTGAGACAGTTTTTCTTGCGCCCATTTTTTCTGTAATATATGTTGAAATGTTGCCACACAGTACAGAACCATAGGTTCTACTGCTCCCTGGTATATTATCTTTAGTACAGAGAAGTTAAGACTCCATGTGGGTCTAGTTGCAGCGGAGAGAGCAGAAAGTAGCTTGTTAGCTTTACCAGCAATGTGTTGAAGATGTGGACGGAAAGTCAGGCGCTTATCTAGGACTATGCCTAAGTACTTAAGTTCATCAACCAGTAAAATGCCTGTGTTATCCATAGAGATATTTATCGGTTCTATTTTTTCTTTTTCTTGTAGTTAGCATTGCTGATGATATTTGGACGCATTGAAGTTGAGTTTGTTTGTCTTGCCCCACATGTGGACGGCCGCTAGTACTTCATTGGCTATGTCCTCTAAGTGTCTAAATGTGCTTGATTTTGCAAGTATTAGAGCATCGTCGGCGTAAGCGTACAGCGTGCATCCTTCAGGGAATCGTTGTTGTAGCAGATCATCATAAAGTATAATCCAGAAACCTGGACTGCATGCTGATCCTTGTGGACACCCTCTCGTCACATTCTTGATAATGGTCTCGTCGCTTATGGTGAGCTGACTTCTGCGGTCTTCGAAATAGTTTTTAACTATTCTATATAAATTTCTAGGACATTTTTTAAGTTTTAGTTGATAGAATATTTTTGGCCACCAGGCATTGTCAAACGCACCTGATATGTCCAAGGAGATTAATAGTCCAATTTCTTTGCTTGAGTGTACCTCCTGTATCCAATCTACAACTTTACAAACTGCCAATTCTGTCGATTTCAGCGGCATGAATTCAAACTGAAGTTCACTGAGGGAACTGTTGCTTAGTAAGCGATATATAATGCGATCTATGACGAGTTTCTCTGGGCATTTTCCCAACACAGGCAGCAAGCTGATTGGTCGGAAAGAATAGGTAGTAACTTTGTTGCTACTTTGAAATTTCGGTATTACCTTAACTACACCGATTTTCCAGCAATCAGGGAAAACCCCGAGCTCCAAACACTTATTATACAGATTTAATAGAACTGAAGGATGTGAGAAATGTATTTGTTTAACAACATTTGCCGATAGTCCATCAAGTCCCGGAGCCTTAAGATCATTTTGCTTCAGAATTATGCGTTCCACTTCACGAGGTGTGAAGTATCAATCATCTAACCTATCTGGCTCAGCATCTGTTGTTGCACGAATTACTTTTTGAACATCATTATCTTCCGTGTCATCCGGAAAAAAAGTTGCTAGCGTGGGCGTTTGCAGTGTCTTTTGCATTTATAGTGGGATCATTTTCCGTTTCCAGTGTTGTTAGCACTTTATTAAAATTTTGTGGCTTCCGAGAGTGTTTATATATAATACCCCAGGGGTTTGTTTGTGTAGAACAAAAGATTTTCCAACTGTTTGCTTTCGCTTGCGACATCATCAATCTGTATTGAGATTTTACCTTGTTGTAGATTTCTTCATACTTCACACGAAGAAGGTCACACTTAACTCGTTTATACCTTCGGTGACATGCGAGGACACGTTTTCTCATTCTTGTAAGTTCAGTGTTCCACCAGCAGTTCTTCAAAGGTTTCTGGCTTAGTTTTGGTAGATTGTATTTTTGAAATTTGAAAATGACATTTATAATTCATTATAACAAGGCACAGCAGGAATAATTGTTTCATCAACAAAACATAGCATTAATTTGGTGTGTGGATAAGCTTCAGGGCTTCTACCGCGTTGTCTTGGTGTTATTGGCTGACGTTTCGACCGCTGTGTTGTGGCCATCTTCAGAGCAGTTGTTGGATAAGGAAATAGTCTGCCAGTACTTATATATATAGTAGTCTCGAGATATATAAGTACTGGCAGACTATTTCCTTATCCAACAACTTCTCTGAAGATGGCCACAACACAGCGGTCGAAACGCCAGCCAATGACACCAAGACATCGCGGTAGAAGCTCTAAAACTTATCCACACACCATGTACACCAGCCGCGGAAGCCTACGCGAACACATAGCATTAATTAATTTATTTATTATTTTTCTAATAATTGTAACATAAACTATAAAATATACAAATAAATTTTAGCTCACCCCTAAAAGAGGTGCTCAGGGGCGGATTCCTGAATTGAAATTAGTAATTATACAATACATTTATAATTAATAATTATACAATACAATTTGCAATTATAGTATATAAACTTAAATTTACAATTCTTCAATTTTTATAAAATCCATACATAACTTTTTTTTAATTTAATACTAGAACTATTCGAATTGACAAGATTAGGATATTTAAATATAAATTTGTTATATATTCTTGGGCCTAAATTACAACTATGATTAAATACTGTAACAGTGTTGCATTTTGGTTCAAACAATCTTAAAGAATTCATACCTTTTGTTTCATAACTATGAGAATACAATTCAAAATTATTTCGATTTTTATGTATGAATTTTATTAATACTATATAATAAATTTGTCTTACGTTAAGTACATTAAAGTCTAGAAACAAATTTTGAGATGGAAAATGAATAGGTTTTGAAGACATATTTTAATTATTTTCTTCTGTAATAAATAAAGTGGATTAAAATTGGATTTAAATGAGCTACATCATCCTATAATTCCATACATAATTACCGATTGAAATAAAGTTAAATATATTGTACGTAATAAACTTATTGACAAGTAATTCCTCAATAAAACAAAATAATATACCATTTTACGTAATTTATTACAAAGATAATTAATGTGCTGATTCCATTTTAAATGATTATCGAAAATTATGCCTAAATACTTAACTTCAGAGGACTCTTTAATAATCGGACATTTACACTGTATACGACAACAATCAGAATTATGTAATTTAATACTTAATATAGATGTAGGAGGTTTGTTACATTTTTCAGATAATGAGAATGGAATAATTATGGTTTTATTTTCGTTGATGGAAAGATAATTTATGTCAAACCATTTTTTATTAATTTAAGTCCATTATTTGAATTATTATATGCATCATACCAGGTTTTTCCACCAAAAAGTAAAACTGTGTCATCTGCATAAGAATAGTGAACATCATTGTATTGTTGTAAGTCAATTTTTAATAAGTCATTAATATATATTAAAAATAGAATAGGGTCTAGAACTGTGCCTTGGGGAACACCTATATTAATAATTAAAGGTTCACTTGAATAATTGTCAATTTTCGTTATTTGAATTCTGTCGTTAAAATACGATTTTATTAAGTTTAAAGCATTACCTTTGATTCCTAGTTAGTCTAATTTCTCAATTAAGATATCATGTTTCACTGTATCAAATGCTTTTTTTATGTCCAGAAAATACCAATACATTTGTTACCTTGATCGAATTCTGTAACAATTTTTTTAGTAACTTGATATATTGCATTATCTGTACTGAATTTTTTTCGAAAACCAAATTGATTATCACTAAATATATTATGTTTATCAAGATAATTCATTAATCGAACTTTAATACATTTTTCTAGTAATTTTGAAATATGAAAGTAATGATATTGGTCTATAATTGTTCATATTTCTTTTATCTCTTGTTTTAAAAATAGGTTTCACAATTGCATTTTTAATTTATTTGGGAATTTGCCATTTAGAAAACATAAATTAAAAATATGAGTTAGAGGTTTGGCAATATAATTTATAACCTTCTTAAATATTTTAGCACTTATGTTATCAGGACCAGGTGATACATTATTTTTTAAAGTTTTGGCTATATTGATTATTTCGTCATCTGTTACGGGGTAAAGATACATACAAGCATTTACTGAAGTTACATTGCTAAGGAAATTGTTTTTTTTTTTTTATAGACGATACAATATCCAAGCCAATGTTTGTAAAATACGAGTTAAATTCTGTTGCAATGTGTATTTTATCACTTTAGATTAAACCATTTCGAGAAACAATTTCATTAAATTGTTTTTTTTTTTTATTTACTTCAATATTTTCCGCTTCTCGCACAGTTTGCCAGAACATTTTAGAATTATTGCTATATTTTTCTTGAAAATGCCATTTCGTTTGCTTCTACATTTTGTTCAACATTTAATGGTACTTTATTAGGCTATGTTGTAAACATTGTACTTGTTGATGGGTCAAATACTGAAAATAAATTATTTATCATTTTCAATTTATAATTTTTATATTAATTATTTTTTTTCTGTTAATGATTTAATTGGAATATAGTATATTGCATATATTGTCAATACTGCAGTTTACGTTATATACATATTATCATATTTCGTGATATTGTAAATAAAGATTTTAATTTAACACGCTCCTGACAGAAAAACATACATATTCAGAAGCGAGTTCCATGCAGAAGACAACTGTCTATCAACCATCAATGTTTCCACAGACACACGTGGACGCAGAGATTGATATTTAATTATGTATATTTGTAATGTTGTTTATTGGTGTCTTGTGCGTTGCCAAGAAAAACACATGTAGTTCAAAATGAAATGCAGATTACGTATGTAGGCCACTATATATGTCATTCAACTATAACAATTGTTTATTCTGAAATACGTTTACAGAACATTGCGTGTAAGTTTTTTATGAAGTGGACTGTACTCGTCCATTCTCTGTGACGCAGCTCGCTTGACAGTCACTGAGCTACGAATATCTATACTACGTTTCACCATTCGTTATAATACTCCAAATCCCTTTCCCTGGTCATTAGTAATTAATTTCAGGTATGTTATAGTTCCCAAAATCAAAATTTTACTATCAGAAAAAAATATTATAATTTTTATTAGCGTTTTATAAAAAGTTGTTGTATATTTCAATTGTTGAATTGGGTATGAAATGTGCTACACAAATTAAATATTTAGAATGATCATAAAATAATTTAACCCTAAATACATTTCAAAGTGTTTTCTAATTTGTTAGTCTATGTTTTTATTTTGTTACTCATTTTAAATGTTCTTATTACATATTTTACGCTAATTGAACGTTAATAATTAGTTTCTTAACTACTAATTTCACATTTTTGAACACATGTACCGTTCTTACGTATTTTGAGTGGTGTGAAAGAGAAGGCCTGGTGACCTTAGCTCCGCCAGAATGAATGAATGAATGAATGAATGAATGAATGAATGAATATAATATACAAATACATAATTAAATACATAAAGTGAATGAATGAATGAATAAATAAAAAGGTGAATAAATAAACAAATAAATAATAAGTGATAAGAATAAAAGCAGACTGCGTAGTAATACATTTCTTATAAAAATATGGTAACAGGCAAGACGGAGGTGAACAGCCAGATTACGGCTTCTCTATGAATCAAAGTGAGGCTAGAACGCCCATTTTACGAGATAGTTCCCCTGCTGGTCGTGACGCCCTGATGGCGAGCCTCGTTTTCAGACGAGGGATGGTCATTTTCAGTCGGATCACGCCCAGTTGGCGGTACCGACTGGAATTCTGAGGTAGTGTATGATGTCTGGCGACGGTGAGGGAATTCTCTGAACTAGCTCTGTGATATATTTTGGACTAAATATCCACCCATAGTATTGCATTTACTTAATCCCTTCCATCCTATGTGGTAGTAATGCATAATGGATTAATTTTGTGGTCTAAATCCAGGAGGGCTTTCGTTCGTCCCTCCGTACACATAGACACAGACATACATCCTCTCCTTGCAAACAAGAATTGAACTACAATATGGCTTCCATGCAGAGTTGAAAGTGCGATTTAATTGTTGAAAGTAATGTTCTGAAATATAGAAAGTAAACCTTTCAGCATACAAAGTCAATTAGGATGACTATACGAACACAATACTTAAAGAAAGTCTTACTTAAAGGAAATTTTTACGGATGACTTTGACGACACATTAATGTGAAGCTTCCCACCCTCCATTTTATTACTTTCATTCTCGATTTAAACTAATCTTCAAGACAGCATGCCAAGAATATAATTAAATTTAATACTCGTATTAATAAGCACGATTCACCATGTATTCGGAAAGACCAGTGTGCGATTTCAAATTCCAGATACCCTCACTTTGGTCTTTCGTGGTTTTCCATGTCTCTCCAGGTGAATGCTGGTATAGTACCAATTACAAGGGCAATTTCCCCCTTCCCTCCTAATCCTACAGTCGTTAATAATTTAATTCCGTATGTTATTTTCTGACCCTGCGCGACAGACCGGCCATCTGTTAAGTATGTACTGCAACTGTCAGTGTGTGCTCCTCTGTATCGAGAGGAAAGAGCATTATAGGGAGCCTCTGAAGAGAGCACGCGCCTAACAAGAATAAGTAGGATTTATTACTGATTAAATTTAAATGTAATCAGTGATATACAGAATGATTCACGAGGATTTACCGTCCTTTACGGAGCTTATTTCCGAAGACATTCTGAGCAAAAAATGTCACATAAACATGGGTCCTATTTTCAATATTTACAGAGTTACGTTTCGTTATTGGAACGCATTGCTGTGAACGCGTGATCTTGGTCAGCGTGCAGTCAGCAGCCAGAGCGAGCGCTACGGAAATCAAATATAGCCGTATGCAGTTACGTAGAGCGACGAGTGCCGTTCACAAGCTTGCGTCCAAGTGCACTCAAGCGGACGGCGACATTTTTAAAAAGTCTTGTAAAATCTCCAAGACTGTAAAATAGGATGCAAAATTGAACTGCAAATAATTAAGTCGGTGGAAATGGTGTTATTTGTAATAATTTTTGTGATAAATGCGTAAGAATAATGTAATTTTCTAGTTAAAAATATAAAAAGATGTCTGTACGAAGCAACTAAAGAGTTCACAGCACATTTTTAACTTCATAATATTTTCCAATTAAAGAAATGATACTTCTGAATGGTTCATTCTCTATTTGTATTATTCTTTTACCTTCAAACTAAAGAAAAAACGTATTTTACAAACAGCTTTAAATTTGCGTAATTCTGAAAATATTGAGAATAGGAACAAGGTGTATATGTCATTTTGTGCTCAAAATATCTTCAGAAAAAGCTCCGTAAAGGTCAGTAAAAAGCTCATGAATCACATTGTATAAGTGTTAAAAGTGTATCTATATGGGAAAATGTAGGATTTATTATATGGCACAATTTGTTGTTGCTGGTGGTAGTAGGCTAATAATACAGTTTCTACCAAAAGTTTAAGGACACCCCTTCAAAAGACATGTTTCACTCCTGTCTTTGTACTTATGTGTAGCCCCTAATGTTTATACAGGAACGAAATACCTGTGAAAAGTGAAGTCTTTTACTGCAGATTCAATCTTTTTATCTTTCAAACTGGGGATTATAAAACAATATTTATAGTATTGAAAAATATTGAAACTTATTGAAAAATCACATTTTTGTAGGAAAAAAATTATTTTGAGCAATGGAACATGAACTTGGTTGCGTAGTCCATTGTCGGTGCAGTAGATAAGTATAGCGTTTGAAGTCCACTATTATAATGTTAGTATGTCCGACTGTGAAAAAGATTGAAATTCTGGTTGAAACAAATATTACATGTTTGGAATTTCTTTCCGAGAGTTTTTCTCAACCAATTGTAGCGGAATTGAACTTTTGGCGTTGGACCTTGGACTCGTTTCGATATAGACCTATGTTATTCACATGCCATCATTACCATAGCCAGAGTTAAGTTCATACTGCAGAGTGCTGT
The DNA here is from genome assembly GCF_040183065.1 of Periplaneta americana. Lineage (NCBI taxonomy): Eukaryota > Metazoa > Arthropoda > Insecta > Blattodea > Blattidae > Periplaneta > Periplaneta americana. The sequence continues at coordinate 45,556,635 of NC_091133.1, forward strand.
ATACGTACCAAAGCGCGACCGTTCGGATGAAAATATAATTCACAAGCATTCCCCGAACACCCGGTGGCTATCTGGCCTAAGATCGAATGGGGTTGCCTGCTCGAAACTTGAGTACATAGCGAACCTCAGTGTAGTCAGCCGGTGTGGTTTGGGAATGCGTCCAGTTTGATGTCAGCGAAATACATCTTCAACGTCACAGTATTGTGTGCTCCCCCTCCTGAAATTTAAGACCTGAAGTGATAAACATACGAACTCCCATGTCCAAAATTTACCTAATTTTACTTTTCATCTGACATAGTTACTATCCTATAAAAAAAAATATCCCAAGTCAAATTCTAAGACTGTGTGTTTTAATCATAAATACGTTTATTTGAGTACTCTCATATTGCAAGCGTGTATAGTTTTGTTACTCTCTTGAACAATTTACTTCAGTCGACTTGGGTTATGAACTTAGGTTTTCAAATCAGTTCTGTAGCATTTGAAACCGCAAGGTGATCCCATTGTTTTTTCACACTACTCCACAATCTTTCAACTTCGGTTAAGTCCAAGAAATTTAGCAAGAAAAAAATAACTGAAATTTTGCACGCTCCAACAAATGCACTACGTGTACAGGGTGGAAGGTAAGGTAGTACATTAATAGTAGGATGTGATTCCTTAAAATATAAAGAACAAAAAAGTCTAATACCATTTTTCTCGTTTTTTAAGAGGTTTTTGAAGAAATATTACTTTTATGCCGACATTTCGATCGCGAATTTTACGAATACTGTTTAAAATAGGGTTTAATTTCTTGTATAGCGAAGAGAAAGTTTGTTATGTTCACGTTGCAGCAGTATTTTAATTAGAAAATTCACAGATTTCGAATTAATCGATTGAAGAAGCATTGGAAACATTGATTGTCGAGTCATGTACAGAAGGTCTAAAAATCTGGCATCGCTGTCGAGACGGCAGACCGTTTGCGTAGTACTCGCAACTGTTCAGCTGTTGTGATGTTATATTGCATTAGTATGCAGTTGGACGTACAGCGATACAGTTTAGCTTATTTTAAAACTATGAGATGCCAGAATTCACAAATCGTGAATACTTAGACATGATCCAGGCCGCGGAAGAAATTCGAAACAGTGAAGGACTACTGGCCAGAGTTCCTCATAATTGGACTAGAAGATGTGAAACTGCACGCACGTTGATGGTGGACATTTTGAACAATACTTGATGTGAGTGGAATGTGGTTTATACTGTTTATTACTCTTTATTTCATCATTAGCGCCCAGAATTAGTGACACGTAAAACAACAAACTGTAATGTTAATTACATCCTGTTTACAAAGTTAGATCAGTTTTCTTTTTTCATTAATTGTAACTGAAATTTCAATCGTAAGTGTTTTCACTAATTTGGACATAATTTACTGATTTTCACTTTAATTCTTGTTATTACTGTACGTATTTCTTGCTTACATTAAAATTATTACGCCATACTTAGTATTGAATTGTTGGTGTATTACATTGTAAGTTGATAATTCTGTATTCATTATTGAACTGCGCTCGAACGCGAGCTATTTTGTTCATTCGGATTATTAATTTACATTTTCTGACATTAAATTACACAAACTAAACAAATAACATTTACGTCCCTATAAGGGGTTCACGTAGGTCAGTTTTGCAAGGTACACAGTGAAAGGTAGTTGAACTTAACCCACCCCCCCCCCTTCAAGTCGCTGACCGCATGGGGTGTGGGGTACTACTTATGCGGCGTTGAGACATCTTGCAATTGCCGTCAGCGCTTTCGGAACAATTGTAATTATCTCACTTTCTGTAAGTCCTATAATTTGTTTTATTTCACAAAACTTACTCTAAATAATGAGATCTATGGCTCCTATCAATTACCTTCAACTCTGTATAGCACTTGAAGTCCTAAGATGACATCTTTTTAACTTAAACTTACCCCATAAGCGCTCAACTTCTAATATAAGCAGAAAGGATCGAGTTCAAGAAATTTAGCAAGAATAATTTACTGAAGTGCCTCAAGCACTCTGACAAGTACATGAATGGGTTTGTAAAGAGTCGGAGAATCGGGTCAAGTGAAGGAGAACGCAGTCGAGATAGGCGGACGCACGGTCTTTTTTCTCTGTCACACATGCACACACGCACGTTACTACTCACTCAATGCCGCCCCTGGTTTATCTGACAAGTTTAAAAAATGCACAAAATTAATCACAGGGTCGGATTCTCTAACCACTACGACCTGAGTGAGTCTGATACGGTTCTTTTCCCTGCGCTCTGCTGATACTACAGTTCCACTGACTGGGGGAGAAAAAGCGAATCTGTACCACTGCACAAGTAAAGCGTATCTCCGGACGTGTTGCATAGATTAGAGGGGGGTGGGAGTTTCTCTAACCATTATCACGTTATAGCTGGAGGATGAGGGGATTCGGATAGTCCGGAACTGGGTGAGTAAAATTTTGTTCGTCTTCACAAATGGATGCACTTATGCAATATGGAACCAACCACTATTTTATGAATATCTGGATTTCTATTGCAAAATGTGTCTTAATGTCTATAGTTTCTTATACAAAATAGAACCAACTCCTATCTGTAACGTGCTACCCTATAGAGAAATCTGAACCAACCACCAAAAACAGAATCAATAGTGCAGTGTTTTGCAATTTAGAACCAACTCCAAGCTGTCAGTTCCCATGTTTGTTTTGTGTAAATATGGGAGTTTGAATACAATTTTTTGCTAATAGGAGTGATATATTATATTATATTACATTATATTATATTATATTATATTATATTATATTATATTATATTATATTATATTATATTATATTATATTATATTATATTATGTTATATTATATTATATTATATTATATTATATTATATTATATTATATTATATTATATTATATTATATTATATTATATTATATTATAGCAACAAGAGTATTGTTAATGTATCAAAGAAAGTTGTAGAACCGAAGATGTTTAGGTATCAAATATGTAACTGCTGAAGAAAATCCAATGAATTTTTATTTTAGTAGGTTATTTTACGACGCTTTATTAACAGCTTAGGTTATTTAGCGTCTGAATGAGATGAAGGTGATTATGCTGGTGAAATGTGCCCAGGATGCAACACAGAAAGGTATCCAGCATTTGCTCATATTGGGTTGAGGGAAACCCCCGGAAAAACCTCAACTAGGTAACTTGCACCGAACGGGAATCGAACCTGGGTCACCTGGTTTCGCGGCCAGACGCGCTAGCCGTTACTCCACAGGTGTGGACAGGATGATGTTGGTGGAATCAATGGTCCCCTTGACTTCACCTTGGAATGATAAGTTAATGTATGAACAAATGCTAATGAATATATATTTTTTAAATTTTATTTGTAGTTCCACAATTAGTGTCTCGGATGTTTAGTTTTCCAATAATAAAGTGTTAAACATGGATTTGAACTAGAATGTTGCCTCATCTCTCTCTCACTTGAATCACACAAGTATAAACCAAGTACCAATACCCATTTTTGCGATAAGCAATATGGAACCAACTCCAATGTTGGCCTTCTACTCTGTGTGAGTAAAATACTGATGCGAGCTACACCATTGATCTGAAAGAGCATTTCAGAATGTTAATAATGCAATCATTACTTTCGTAATAGTATTGATGTAGAATTTTATTTGTAACGATTTGCTAAAACAGCTGTAGCTCAAAAGCTGTATTTTGGATTTGGTTCCATATTGCATAAGTGCATCCAAATGTGAAGCCGTCATATTTTATTACGAAAATGTTGACATATAGCAATGTTTATAAGTAGGATCATAATGGGATGCTTTTTTATTATTCTTGCTTAGTTATTTAACGATGCTGTATCAATTGCGGGGTTATTTAGCGTCAATGAAATTGGTGATAACGAGATGGTATTTGGCGAGATAAGGCCGAGGATTCGCCATAGTTTATCTGACATTCGTCTTACAGTTGGGGAAAACCTCGGAAAAACCCAACCAGTTAATCAGCCCAAACGGGGAATCGAATTCGCGTCCGAGCGCAACTCTGGATCAGTAGCGAAGCACTTTAGCTGACTGTACTGCCACAGTCTAGTAAATACAGTCACGAAGCTCAATACATAGTAAATATGCATCCATAGATAGTTGCTAACCACTAGGATCGCTAATATTGCCTCATTACAGACACTGCGAAATAGTACCGGCACAGTCTATTGTTCCTAGCTTCCTCACAACTCAAGCTTCGTAACTATCGCCAGTGGCTGGCTGCTTTCCGAAATAAAGTTATGTCATAGTTTCAACAAGACAGCTGTGTATAACAGGCATGATCAATTGAGCCGTTCAGAGCAGAAGTGGTGTAAGTCAAAAATGAATAATGAAGGCTAAAGTAAACTTTCTGTAAAATTCAGCGCAAAATAGCAATTAATATTCAATTTATTTCAACTATTAGTAGTCAGTGGGTAGCACGAAGGACATATTAATTGCTATTTTGCGCTGTATTTTAGAGAATTTTTACTTTAAACCTCATTACCCAATTTTGACTTACACCACTTCTGCTCTGAACGGCTCAATTAGATGATTCAGTTCATAACAGCAATGCTTCTTTCGAGATCTCAAAATCCAATTGACAATACGGCTGCCAGAATACAGAGGACAAGAATACAAAGAAGTTTTTCTTCCAGGCTTAAAAAAAATTAAATATAAACGATGAACGCAACAAAAAAAAAACTCAGACCTAATCAATAAGGAATTGCCTTCTCTTAAGCCTTCAATAAAGTTGTGCACTGAAAGCATCCCAACGTTTTAAAAATGTGGATATGCGCACCCTTTCTGCGTGAATATAATAAATATATTTTTCAATGTTTGGATTACACTGCTCCGCCGATAGGGGAGAAATGCTTACCTAGACTACTTACGCTGACCAAGTCTCCTGCAATCGTCAAGCATTATGTTTAGGTATAGCATGTAAGTCAAGGAATATTATGGACAGTAAAAATTGATCATACGGGAATGGATACTTAAAAGTTCTTAATTCATTATAAAAGTGAATCTGATACAACTTTTATACAAATTAACTTTTTTCATACAATAGGCTAGATTTATCTATAAAATATGGTAATAAATAAATATATATATAAATAAAGGAAGAAATAAAGAAAGAGAGAAAGAAAGAAAGAAAGAAAGAAAGAATACTTCGAACATTTCTGTAACAAATTACATGGAACAAAAGGTATTTGATGTAATGTTAACCTGTACTTTCCCTAAGCTTTCTATTTCTCTTTCCAGATCCACATATCTGTGGAGCTTGTTTCTGAAAAGTACCAAATCCAACCGGACAAATTTTCAAGGAGAGCTAGAAGACTTACCGAAGCTACAGTAGTCATTTTAATACACCAATATTTGATTTAGAGTTTATCTATCTTTCAAGTTTTTTTATAGCAAATGTTATGCTATTCCACATTTTATTCAAGAAGTTACTGGGAATTTTAGTTTTGGCGTAAAAATTCGAAAAGACTTATAGGCTATACACTTAATGATTAAATAACTTTCTGTAATATATTATATGACATTTACTATTAATTACAGTATTATTTTCACAAATATGAGAACATTTAAGAATTAACATCTTGTCTTAACAGCAACAAAGAAAAACTTATCACATATCATAGTGAACATCAATAATATTAATGAAGATGCTTCTGATACTAATGTTATTTACTTCCACGACTCTTTTGTAAAATGAAATTTGCTTTAATTCATACTCTATAACAGACAGTAGAGATGTGAAGTCATTTTTCTTAGTTTATTGTACTTGGCTACAGTTTGTATTTGTTTCAGTTTAGCCAAAAAACTAACATGTTCTGTCGAATTTCTGAACATTTTATGTATACATATTAGTCACTGAATATGCAGAATATAGACCTACTACTACTGTTTAGGATGGATAGTTAGTCGTTTGGCCTCATTAATTTTAAACATTTTAGCACTTGGTAGTTTTTTTTATCTAACATATTTCCTTGGCTCACAGCATCTGTGTTGGCGCAGTATTACTTGTTATCACGTGTCATAATTATTTCATATAGATAACGCTTTACAAAATTTAACTTATATTATGTTTCGTACTATTTCAGATTTTGGACGTGCAGTAGCTTTAAACTTTACGCTTTTCCTGCGTCAATATTTTTCGTTTTCAATGAATTCACAGATATTTTAGCTTCCTTAGTTTACCAGTACATTCTGGCACATCGACATATTAATCTTATACATCACAATCCATTTTTAAAAGTTCACCATAAATAGATATATTACTCTACCGAGGCCAGTGGAGTCCTGCAACCCGGAGTCGTGGCATTACTGCTCCTGTATTTGTAATACCCTATCGCGATAGTTAATATTACGCCCGCGGCCTCGGTCGAGTAATAACAAGAAGCACAGAAATGTTACACAGAATAACAAACCACGTACAAAGCAGCCATTGCTGGAAATGTAAGAACATGACTATATTCAGTCCCTGCATTGGCTAGCTGCATTCATGACGTAAGAGCACACAGCCACTTCATTGGAGTTGGTACTTTATGGTACGAAAGGTGAAGCGAATCTTTTGCTGTAAAATGTAAACTTAGATGTAAACTCTATACACGGGATTGGGTCCAGTTTGATAAAAATTCTTTCGTCTTTAGATTCCGAAAACTAGTAGGTATATGCTGCCACATGTAACTCACTTTTCGAAAATTGTGGATTTGGTACATTTTGGAAATAAGCTTCACATTTCAGTAGTTGTTCAGCTTTCGTGTTTACTATTTCCCTATCTGTTGAAATAGCTACATAAAATGTCTTTGTTATTACTGCAGTTGACTTTGTTGCTTTGTTTATTTCCTTCTATTTTGTCTGTTTTATTATCAGTTTAGTTTGAAAAGTCCCACAGCAAAGTTATATTATTTTTGTCTTGTATGTTATTATTTTTATTACTATCATCATAATAGTAATAATAACAATTATTATTATTATTATTATTCATAACAATATTATAATTGCTGTTTCCTTTTCATCGATAAATCCACGACCACATCTAGCCTGTGAATTTATAGAGAAGAAATAACGGCCTTGAGTGATATTTAATAAGATTATTTTTCAAATAGACAAAGTGAATAATTAATCAAATTTAGATAATAACACATATTATTTACTTATTTCAATCGAATTCGTAAAGGAAGAAAGAAAAAAATTATGCACAAATGCAACTAGAGTCATCTAAAATTTAAATAGACTACTACTGGAAACATTAGAATACTAGTGGAAACACTAGTAATGCTCTTCTTCGATTATTGTCATTTTCTACTGACTGACCTCAATGTCAACCAGTCGCAAAAATTATAACGTGTTCATAATTCTTGTGTTCGCATCTTCTGCGATATCCGTCGCGCTGACCACATTACCCCATCTTTCCAAACTCTAAACTGGCTACGGCTTAACGAACGTAGAAATTTTCATTCTCTTGTTCTCTTTTTCCAAGTCCTTCCCACTTCTACACTTACCTACCTTGCCTCCCATTTCAGTTACCTGTCATCATATCATAATCTCTTCACACGCACAAAAAATAGCCGCATACTAGCCATACCAACACATAAGACATCATCGTATTCATCATCATACACAATCTCGCTCTCGCGCTTGTGGAATACCCTACCCAGTGACATCGGAATTTAGTAGCGTTCAAAAGCAAGCTTATTAAACATGTTCTTACTGCGTAGAGTAGGTTTAATTTGTACTTAATCAATAAAAGAAATGCTTCTCTCTTCTTAACTGTTACAATAAACTGTCTAGCTTTTATTAATCAGTTAATCTTTTAGTACTTTGATTTTTATTGTATCTGTAAATTTAATATTAATTGTAATTGTATTCTTAATATTGTAGTTCCAATCCCCTGGTAGAGGAGAAGAGAAGGCCTAATGGCCTTATCTCTACCACGTTAAATAAATAAATAAATAAATAAATACCTTAACTGCAATTGGAATAATGGAAATATAGATTTTTACTCAAAACACATTGAAATGTAACCTAATAATATGAAAATTTAATTAAATGCGAAATTATGGAAGTTATAGAGCGTATAATAAATTTAATGGGTGTATTAGAAACACAATGAAATGTAACCTAATAATATGGAAATTTAATTAAATGCGAAATTATGGAAGTTATAGTGCGTAAAAGTAAATTTAATGGGTATACTTATGCTGAGGAAATTGACGAGTCTATTGATGTATAGATTATGATGTTCCTCATTTTATTTGTGGAAACAAGCAATTGCGAATAATCAGCGAAAAGAGGAATGCAATAATGTTGGAGCGATAAATTACTCTCATTTGTTGTTCAACAGATTGCTACACTGCATTGTGAATAAGAGCGAATAATCATCTTTAAAGCATTTATAAGTTTTGTAAATTCTTAGTTAATGATTCCATAATACTCGGTCACTCATATGTCTATTTATTCCATATGCCAGTTCATAAGTAAGAGATTTTCTTCTCATTAATAAATACTGTAATTTTATGTGTCCAAGAATTTCGAAATATCTCCAGATAAGTTCTTCCATTAACAGGCCCTTCATAAACAAAATGTGGTCCAACCATGTAACGAATGGTGGATTGTGTTCCATTTCCAAAGTGAAATGTGACTATTTCTTTGTTAAAAAATAAAAGATATTCTGATAGCGATTGCTGCTGTAAATCGCACATCCATGAGAAAAGAGGACATGTCAAGATATCACTAAGTTAATTGATGAAATAGGCAGAAATGGTCTCACCTGTAAACCATTCTTCATGTGGCAACACATTGTTGTTGCCAAAATACTTTTGTTTGTCACTAAGTGAAATTTCAAGATATAATTTACATGAGTAAGTCACACAAACATGAAATATTATGATAAAATGTAGGAGTACGATGACTTATAACTCATGTTGTATATCTATGTATAAAGGTTAAAATGGATAACTTTCACAAGAGTCGGCATTGCTTGTTATTCTTGTTATGCAAGCGAAGTGTTGACAAGCTGAGTACATGCCTACTTATCGCAAACGAAATAGACAAGATAATAATGAATGTAAACAGGGTGAACTGGTAAAACCAAATCGTGCCCAAAGGATGGAAAAAAAAGCTTCTGCGTATAGACAACGCGAAAAGTAACTACAAACAATTTATTTCATAAAAAAATTAGTATATTAGTAAGAAGTAATGAATCTAAATCATATGTAAATCTGCAAACTACAAATTTTATCCTACAGGATAATCCGTTTGGGTATGGATAAAATAAAAACATCGTAAAACATTTACTACTTAACTTTATTTGTTGAAACTTTGTGCATACAACACTGAAAGATGGGAGATTCCTCAGAGCTCAACATGACCCCCATTGCGCACCCTGCACAACTCATAACGGTGATGCAATTCAGCCCATGTCCTTTGTAACATGAGGGGTGATTTGTTGAAAAGCTTGAGTAATTTTTACTATCAAATCATCAATGTTCCTGGGTTTCTGTGAATAGACAATATCTTAATAAAACCCTACAAGAAGAAGTCAGGAGAGGTTAGGTCTGGGGACCAAGCCAAGAGGTAGCTGATTGTCGTACTGGGTTTCGCCTGCCAGCTCCTGCATGGTTTTCTTAAAGAGAGAACCTGTTTCTGCAAATGTTCGATACCACAACATTATGGAATCGTATTTAGGTACATTTCGCACACCATACTCACGTCGAAATTCCCTTTGAACTCTTTTAACACTATCAAATTTAGCATACTAAAGAACACACTGTGCCCGCTGTTGTTTTGTAGTTGCCATTTTAATCATTACGATTTTCATTTGCTCTTTGGGGTTATGCATTGTTCATTGTCATATATGGAAACTCCCATCTTTTAATCATAATATAACCAGGAATAAATTTTTCCTAATATTATAGTAGCTTTATAATAAGAAATTAATATTATCCACACCGAAACGTAGGCCTATCAGACTGTAGTTAAAGAGCGACAATTTCACAAAGAGTATTTTAGTCATTGAACTAAGCATTTTATCAACAGTAACTTAGGTTACATTTCTAATGTAAAAACCTAAAACTTGTAACCTTCACTACATATCAAGAATTAAAACTTTTAATGCAATAAGGACTCAAAATATCGCCTATCACTGTTTCTTGTAGTTTCTTCAGTATTAAGATTCCTCCGACATTATTAGATTTGACCACATTAAGATTTCTTTAGCCACCGGCGTGGCTTAGTCGGTTAAGGCGCTTGCCTGCCGGTCTGAAGTTACTTTCGGGAGCGGGCTCGATCCCCGTTTGGGCTGATTACCTGGTTGGGTTTTTTCCGAGGTTTTCCCCAACCGTAAGGTGAATACCAGGTAATCTATGGCGAATCCTCGCCCTCATGTCGCCAAATACCATATCGCTATCACCAATCTCATCGACACTAAATAACCTCGTAGTTGATTATTTATGTTTTTATTTTATTGGGTTATTTTACGACGCTGTATCAACATCTAGGTTATTTAGCGTCTGAATGAAATGAAGGTGGTAATGCCGGTGAAATGAGTCCGGGGTCCTGCACCGAAAGTTACCCAGCATTTGCTCATATTGGATTGAGGGAAAACCCCGGAAAAAACGTCATCGTAGTTGATACAGCGTCGTTAAATAACCAACTAAAAAAAAAGGGTTCTTACATGCATTATATATACACTGCTCCGACAATTTAGTAGAATGCGTTTGAATTCAAAGAATGCAGAAAACAAGTACAACGTGGTCTGTTTTTGAAAACGAGAATCTCAGCCCACGCATACTGGTAAGGCATCATGTCACAAACACGTTCATGTCTGAGTATTTGTGACAAAGTAAATATTATTCAACGCGTTGAAAATGGCGCAAATATTAAGAATATTTCTGAACAGTTTACGGTAATATTAATTAATTAATTAATTAATTCATTCATTAATCTATTTATTATTGCACTTTAGAGATAGACGTATTCTAGAAAGGAAAGTTAATTTTTATTCATGTTTTATCAGATATAGCTTTTCAAAATGAAGCAACAACTCTTAAATACCCATTCTCATATGATTAATTTTTTACTCTCCATGCTTTACTTTCGTGCTGTACCTAAACATGATGCTTGTCGACTGCAGGGGACTTGCTCCGCGTGTTATATCTAAGTAGGTAAACATTCACCCTCTTAAATCGACGGAGCAATGTTTATCTGGAATAATTTCTGCTAATAAAACATTTAAAATATTAACATCATGTCGCAACCGAATTTTTGTACACCCGGTCATTCTTATTCTTCGTCCCTGATACGTGAAAGAGAGGTGTGAATGAAGGAAAGAGATGGGAGATAAGTGATAGTTGATGATAAATGATGTAAAAGATGGTGGAAAGAAGGGTGAAAACTTTGAAAGAAGAAGAAGAAGGCGAGATGATAGGCAATGCCTAGTGCAGGGAGGTTCGTGAGGAATAGGTAAAAGGAGGCGGATGTGATGACAAGGGAGGAGAGAATTCTCGCGGCAGGGGTGGCTTGTGTTAATAAGCATCCACCAGCTCGGCCGCCGCCAGAAACATGACACTTCTGTAAACTGTGAAATAGCTCGGCTGCCGGAATACACCTCACTTAATTTACGAGGCAAGCGTTGATATAGGAATTTGTGCGGTAGCCAACGGCGTATAGATCGGTTATTCTGATTTTGACACCATGTTTTAGATTCCATTTCACAAATTCGACATTGGTGCTGAGATTTCCATTATTTTTAAATTTTAGTAGGTTATTTTACGACGCTTTATCAACATTTTAGGTTCTTTAGCGTCTGAATGAGATGGTGATAATGCCGGTGAAATGAGTTCAGGGTCCAACACCGAAAGTTACACAGCATTTGCTCATATTGGGTTGAGGGAAAACCCCGGAAAAATCCATCAACCAGGTAACTTGCCCCGACCTTTTTTTCCATTATTTCTTCTTAGGTTATACGATTACAATCTATGCGTATTAGTTTTCAATTTTGTGTGTAAATGTTTTGTTATTAGGGTCTCTTTGCACGGGTTAATAGGGTCCTGTTCTCTGGATTTATTTTGGTTCTTCCCTCACCAAATACATCCGTTTCATTAGTGCTAATGAGCTCTGTTGTCTAGATGAGCTTATAAAATCAGTAAGATTAAGAGTGGTAAATATAAAGTAACAGTTTTACTAATTCGGTGTTACTTACTTACTTACTTACTTACAAATGGCTTTTATGGAACCCGGAGGTTCATTGCCGCCCTTACATAAGCCCGCCACTGGTCCCTATCCTGAGCAAGATTAATCCAGTCCCTACCATCATATCCCACCTCCCTCAAATTCATTTCAATATTATCCTCCCATCTACGTCTCCGCATCCCCAAAGGTATTTTTCCCTCCGGCCTCCCAACTAACAATCTATATGCTTTTCTGGATTCTCTCATACGTGCTACATGGCCTGCCTATCTCAAACGTCTGGATTTAATGTTCCTAATTATGTCAGGTGAAGAATACAATGCGTGCAGTTCTGCGTTATCTAACTTTCTCCATTTTCCTGTAACTTCATCCTTTTTAGCCCCGAATATTTTCCTAAGAATCTTATTCTCAAACATCCTAAATCTCAGTTCCTCTCTCAAAGTGAGAGTCCACGTTTAACAACCATACAGAACATTCTGTAATATAACTGTTTTATAAATTCAAATTTTCAGATTTTTTGACAGCAGACTAGATGACAAAAGCTTCTCAATTGAATAATAACACGCATTTCCCATATTTATTCTGCGTTTAATTTCCTCCCGAGTGTCATTTATATTTTTGTTACTGTTGCTCCAAGATATTTGAATTTTACTAATTCGGTCTTACTAATAAAAACTCTAACACAGACGATTAACTCTGTTATATTTATACATTGAGTAGCTCGTTTATAAGTCGTGTGTGAAGTCCTGACTAATAATCACAATATACGTCGTGTAGTCTACTACAGTATAGCTGTTATAAACCTACGTTATAGTTTCGTCATTATTTTATTACGAAAGGTAACAGAATAACTGAGAATCTTTATTGTATCTGATTGTGTGCACTGGTGTGCCACGCTAAGTATCGGTAGCACAACTAGATCTGTTCGATTACCACGCTATATTTTGATCAAAGAGTACAGCTACAGCAATATTATTCGAACTATTCTGTACTCTTTGATTTATTGTTCCGTGGCTACAAGGCAATGATCATCGTAAAAAGACAATCGATACGAACAGCTGTTAGAGAGGCGGCATTTTTTCCTCTGTATACAGTACAACGCTTAAACAGGGGGTTTCGTGTGTGTAACTATTTCAAAGCAGTTCCTGTGTATAGTTATACGCTACTTATACATTCATCGCTTGTTTGTAACCTTTTTCTGTCCCATCTCTGCACAAGTCTCGTATAAAAATTATACACGGTTTACTAATAAGAAGGATATTGTATAACAAAATGTTATGGAGATATAGGCACATGGGGATGGGGGGAAGAGAGAGAGAGAGACTTTCCCCAACATTTCTACCATCAGCATTACAATGTAACTTAATACCACTCTCTGGCTGACAGGGTTGTGTATTTCTCAACAGTCCTATCAATTTATCACATTACAAACACATAGGCGAGTCATAGGCAAAAACATCATTTCGCAAATGCCAGCTAAAACCAGAAGTATTACCTAATGGCAAATCTCCTAAGTTGCGCAATTTCTTAGCTAAGATGGTGGCAGTCTTTTAATCCACTTATGTCCGCGAACATTATTTTTTTTATAAACTGAACCTGATGAAAAATATCGTCTCGTAAGTGCTTTACGTTTATGTAATATAGACAGACTCATCTTGACCAAACAGTATAGGCGATCTAGAGCTTATAAGTGATTATTTATGAATATTAATCCATAGTGAGCATATAAATGCTTACATTCCATATTTTACTTGATTTTTAGGGCCGTATTCATAGATATTCTTAGCGCGGGCTTCCGGTGGATGATCAGTGAACTAACGTTTTTCGTATTCATAAACCAGTGTTAGCGATATGGTATGATATGAATTCTGTACAAGTAACCAGTCGATAGTCGGGGCTAGTTTAGCACGCTCGTAACGTGGGCTAGCGAAATGTCTATGAATAGCACCGTTAATGTTTAATGTAATGGCATGTCGCATTGGTTTGTACAGCTCTAAATGGAAGGGAAGCCAAGTTCATGTGATGTAAACAAGTCCGAAATATTCTGGGAGGGGTGAACTGGATGACATATACCTCCCCTTCGTTATGCCCATTCCTGATATAGCATCTGGAATGGCGTTCAACCAACCTCGTTATCTAAAATATTTGGGAAAACACGGTCGGTGGCAATCTCTCTTAAAAAATCTTATTAATAACATATACAGGGACTCACAGCACTGGGCATGCATCACTCCATGCCATTCGGTAGTTACGAAATTGACTATTAGATGACAGAATTCGACTCGACCCTGTACAATACCACGTTGTATGGCTGTAATACGATATATATTATTTTAAGTTTTCCTGCATAAATTAATCTTAGATTAAAATCTAGACAAAAATTTAAGTTCAGAGCGTGTAGGTTCAATATATTTTTCTAAAGCCGAAAAAATGAATACTGAAAGTGTATCTTAAATCTGAAACGCGCTTCACTGTCTGCAATCTGTCATCATCTGTCACACAGGAAGTCTCTGAAGGAGTAAGAAACAGGAATATCGCTCCATCAATAGCGTCAGTGTCTGTTTCTAATGCATCTCTTCTGTAACATTGATTTTTAGCACTACCATGAACAAGGACAATCACCCATACATTTCATTTGCCATAGATCAGACTGGCGCACCTTTGCAGAATATAATCTGATATTTAAAAATCGAGAGTTATGTGACATATTGACGAGGTCGCGTTAAAATTAATTGTGAACAAGCAGGTTTGTGTGATACATCATTCTAAATTCTCTCAATAAACCTTTTTCTATTTGTTTCTCCTTCCTTTACCTCCTCCTCATATATATATATATTTTTTTGTTTTTATTCATCAACATAACTACATCCTCTTCATTCTTAACATTATGTTGAATTTCTTCTTCTGTTCAAACTCATTACTTTCTTAATTTTGCTCTCATTCTTCGTAAAAAAATATTAATGTTGTACAGTCTTCCCTGTATTGCTCATGTTAAAAATATTAGATATGTGAACCAACATCTCAGAAAATAATGTGCGTTCGTGTGTGTCTAATGTCTATCCACTTCAATTGCGTGATTCGGATTCAGCATATTGGGGATAGACGGCAGAACTATGACCTATTTTCAATTTGTACACCACTTCAACGGGGCACGCTGTACATGATGTGTATCTGTGAAGAGTTTTGTCATGTACTAGGGTGAGTTTATGTGCAAGTGTTCGTGTAAGTATGGTGTAGGGAATGGAATGATGAAGGTGAGAAAGGAAGAAGGGGAAACCCGGTGCCGGCACGTAGCCTACTCCTGTCGAATAGCACCAAGGGGGCCGCTAGGCTTAACGTCCCCATCCGACAGACGAATGACTATCAATAGTGACATAACCTTCTCTTCATATGCACTGCGAACAAATTTGGGGTTTAATCCAGCCATATTGGTGCACAATTTAGTGATTAGAAATTGTGCACCGCTACGTCTCTTAGTCCCGAGGTAGAAATTTTACATGAAAATCTCTGACCCAGCCGAGAATCGAACATGGGCCGGCTAGTCTGAAGGCAGACACGCTATCACATAGCTAACTTGGCGGGCTCTCGGCAAACAATAGTGGAATTAAAATTATTTTGTTTTGGATTGTGTACATCTATTATTGTTTAATGTAATAAAATTATTTTCATGGAATGTAGGACTAGAGTAAAAAGATGTTTTGTTATTTACAAAAGCACGATTTCTGGGGATAATTTTAAATCCAGTATTCTTTTATAAGTGACACTTCATATTTAGGTAATTAAGTGCACTATTACATAATTTACGCAGTAAGATAAACAAACAGTGAACATTTCAAATTTGTACAGTAACAAGTTTCAGAAAAATTTGGGGATATATGCAAAAAAAATTAACATTTTAGAAATAAGATTTAAAAATAAACATATGTAATAAGATTAAAATGTGTATTTTAAAAGACATAAGCTAATATTCGAGACAGTCAACACTGTCATTATGTTCTCAACTTATGGAATAATATTTTCTGGAAAATTAAAAAAAAAAAAAAAAACTCTACGTCATATAATTAAAAATGTCTTTGATGAAGTGAAAGTTGTGATTTATTATCAGTCAGTTTAGATAATTATAATAAATATTTATTCGGTATCTCAAATTTAACAATATCTACAGAATATATATTAATAATTTGGTTCACATTCACATACAATTTTTAAAACAAAACCTTGAAAATCATATATAATATTCTGTCTCTCTCGTAGCAGGATGACTCCTATTACGATCTTCACAATCATTATTATGACAATGGTCATCTTCCTTATCACTTTTATTTATCATTTCATTTCATTCTTAATCTCCATCATCGTCACGATTACCAACAATATTACCTCCATGTTCGTATTTTTCTTGCTTGATATCGTGGTTGTAATATTCATATTGTTTTTTAATTTATCATTTCATCTCTTCGTCATGACCATCATGTAATTTTCAATCTTCATCACATTCCTACTAGACGTCATTATCATGAACATTTTACTCTTATGCATTATATTCTTTTACTTTATATTTGTTATGTACATCTTCATGATCATATTCATTATCTTTATCTATATTTTCATCTTATTTTTCACTCTAATTATCTACTTAAATTGTCATTGAATTGAACTGAATTCGGTGTCGGGAATGCTATGGAATGATGATGGAATGGGGAGATGTTGACGGAATGATGTAGATGTTTAACATGGGGAAACGGAAGAACCCCGAGAAAAACTCCAACTGCGACCTTGTTTGCTATAATTGTAGGCATGACCGGGACTCGAACGCGGGCTCAAGGTCTGGCCACTCAGTCACCTTGGGGTAAATTGTCATAATTATTAATCACCATATTCATCTGCAGCAAAAACTTATAATATTATTTGTTATCGTCATCACTTTCATTTGTTATGGTCATAGTCTACTGGGAGGTTTCAGGGTGAGATATTATACAGATATCAAATATTCAAACAGTATTAAGGGTTTAAACCTCAGAAATACCATCAAATCAATGCAACTTTGGAAACTTTCTCTATCTCCAACTTTATATGTCTGGAATATTTTGAAAGCGCCTCTTTTTGAAGGATAATAACCAAAATGTTTGTTCGCTGAGCTCTTTAAGTTGTAGGTTACCTAAAATAGTTGCCTTAACAGTAGCCCTTAGAATAACATTAAAAATGATAACTTTATTTCATTTGTAGATATATTAAAATTGATTAGTACTAACAATAATTTATTAAATCGCAGAAATGTGATGGTCCACCATAACTATGGATTGTAAAGTTGGCAGTTGGCTGACAAATAAATAAATCATAGCCTATATCGTCATATCATATCATATATCATATCATATAATATCATATCACATCACATGCCATCACATCACACATGACATCAATTTATTAAATTCTTTAAAAGTCTCATCTTTGGTTATAGCCCTGTTCCGCACGAGGCCCTTGTGAGAAGTCGCGGGTTGCAACGGCTCAGTTTTAGATTCACTGGTGTTCATTACAATATTTTATCATTCTACAAATGATATCCGACTTGAAGTCTACTGGGTGTTCAGTTCAAAGTGTGTCATGGCTCGCTGTATGTCGTCATGTGGCTATCCGATGACCCTAGAGAATTCAATCTTCCTACACTTCCGCAAAGGCGTATTACCTAAATGCGAGAGAAGTTGCCTAGCAAGTACGGGGTTCATTCTGAAGATTACTTATCGATACGTACGGTAACGCCAGTAGTGGCAAGAATGTGAACTGTTTGGAAACACGTACTGAAGTGAGTTTTTTTTCTTACTGTCGGGATATGGGGGAGAGGGTTAAGACGATTACTTACGTATTTGTTGACATTAACTTCGACGGTCAACATGGACACGGAGCATTTGATTTGTGTTGTGGAATGTTACCGTACGCAACCGATGATAACAAATACCCTGCGTACGACTTGCCGGCGCAAAACACAGTTCGAAAGAGGTTATGGTAGCACACAGACCGTACAGACCGCCATCTGTTGCTACGACGTTCAAGTTATACCGTACACGTTCTCAAGTTCAGATTGAAGAACGCCTTAAATAATAGGCAACTTCTCTAACATATAAGCTGAAACTCGCTTCAAATCGGTGACCCAACAACAGTGACGTCATGACACACTTTGAAATGAACACCCAGTAGAGTACTTATGAAATCTGTGCTAAATAAAGTATATAAATAATTGCGTTATTTTGAAGGGTGAAAATACTTTCCTTTCCAGATAAAATAAGAAATATCTTACAGAATGGCATGGATACAGTACAAATCGATCCTAGTGTGTAAGATAACTACTTCACCAATAATTCTGTTAAAGTAGATCTAATGTTGTAAAGAATATGTTCCTTCTATATTCCACAGACCCAATAACACAGAATTAATCGAGTACTTGTTACACCCTCTCGTACAAAGTAAACTGACTTTTATTTCTGGCTTTGAATGTCCTGTGTTTTCTTTCTGTTTGAGAACTGGCTCTGTATTTTCCACGATTATCAATTGGGAAACAATTTTGTCGCTGACATAGGAGTTCTAACTACTCACCACATCGGTAAGTAATTTAAGTGCAAATAATACCTTAATATGAAATAATTTTGGATCGAAACTTTGAAATAATTTAAATTTAACAATATTATTGGAATAAAATTTTAATTAATTGAAGCACATCATATGCCGTTAACTTCAAATCCAATTTTTCCTGTAGTATAATTTAAGGGATCGCACTATGTCATATAGCTGTTTTTCAGCTGGGAATTTTCAGAAATTTATTTTATGAACTTGGTATCTCTAAGGAACTAAAACAGTTAAAGTAGGCATATACCTACCAATAATGAGTTGTCTTAGAAGAAGAAATAATATAATAACTACAAAGAAAAATATATTTAGGGCTTAGCTGTTCAACTTAAGGTTCAAATAATGCTTAAATTTTAGACTGCTAGAAGTAGAGATGCAAAAACGATTATGGTATACAATATTAAAGCAAATGAACTATGAAATAATCACGTTTTATCGAGACAAATATAACCTATTCTATTAGATAGTATAACGATTTGCTCCGTTTTAAGGCGTGTTATTGAACGAGCACTAGACTTCAAATTGAGATCATACAATGATAGTGGAGGTACAGAACCTCAGCACGGAAGTAGGACTACAACTAAACCCATAGAAAACAAAAGTTATGACTAACAACTCCAAAATACCAGTCACAGTAGGAAGCAGACAACTGGACTACGTGACTGAATAGGCCTACATCTACCTCGGCCAACTAATGTCCTTTCACAACAGACGACAGAATGAGATTCAAAGAAGAATCGGAAACGCATGGAAGAGATTTTGGAGCCTCAGTTGCATTCTGACAGACAAGACATACAATTTAAAACTAAGAAGCGGAGTCATTAACAGCTGCATCCTTGCAGTTCTCCTATACGGAACACAGACATGGTCTCTAACGGAAAGAGAGCGGGACATGCTGAGAAAGTGCCAACGGAAAATGGAGAGGAAGATGCTGAACATTACACTCAGACATAGACTACGTAACGAAGACATAAGAAGACAAACACACCTCAAAGACGCAGCAAAGACGGCCGACAAGCTGAAGAAGAAATGGACAGGACACGTGATGCGACTCAACGCGAACCGGTGGACACACATCCTCACGACATGGGACCCAAGGATTGGCAAACGGAACGCTGGAAGACAGAAGACAAGATGGGCAGACGAACTTAGAGCAAGATTCGGCCATCTATGGTCAAGAACAGCGAAAGACCGACAACAATGGAAACTAATCACAAACTGACTTGCAACCTAAACAGTGACTAGTGAACAGTGGACCCTTCAGATATGACATTACAAAAGTGACCATCATTCCCGGAGTGGCTAACCGGCAACTGTTTGACAAGCCACCCTGCATAGTCAGGAGGCCCTTGCCCTTCATGGGATTTCGTGGCTAATTCTAATTCTAATATCCTTCTCAGGTCATCAAAGTTGTTTTACCAGATCATCAGGATGTTTAATAAATACTTCTCTTCTTAGTTCCATATTACATTCAGCCAAAGTGAAAAAAGAAAATGGCACAATAGTGTTCTTGGATATAAAAAAAGGCTTTTGATAACATCGGTTACGCTTATTTGCGAAAATCTTAATATGCACTGCAGCCCCGGAAAAACCAAAAGAGTTAATACTCTCCTTACAGGAAGACGACAAGTCTCAGGTAAACATAAACCATTCAAAAACCAGACGAATAAAATTTTCTAAAGGTGTGTTACAGGGTTCACCGTTATCATCAACGCTATACAATGTATCCACTGACCATATTCTACAAGAACTAAATGAAACAGAGATAGTAATTGCTTACGGGTATAACTTAGGAACGGATTAACTCCATTAACAGTCCTAGGGTTCGCGGATAACATCGTTATAATCGAGAAAGATCAAGATTCGGCTGTTGAATTGACAAAAATGGTTCTTCAAAGATTTGAAGAAATCGGATTGGATATTAACTAAGGGAAATTCGTAGACATCACTATTGAACAAGGTAAATTAACCTCGGATTTAACCTCGAAATTCTAAAAGACTTCTGAAATTAAATACATTTCAGAAGAAGAATGTATCAAGTACTTGGGTTTCAACTTTGCCAATGTAATGATATTTGAGTATTGAAAAATGATTTCAAAATTAAAAGAAAAAAAGAAATTGGATCTACCTTCTTCTTCATCTTGGTTATATCCAGATCAGAAATTTAAAATCCTCAAATCTTCAATCTGTCCGATATTAATGTAACACTTTTTCTCAACTCCTCTCGAAAAAAATCAGTTTGGTTTCCTACAGGACGTAGATAAAATTATCAAAACCATACTGAGAGAAATACTATCTTCACCTACAGATACTTCAGATTCAATGATTTACTCTGACAGTAAATATAAAGACCTTGGTATATTTTGAACTACATGGGAGATAGACCTTCAACAAATTAACAGTTGTCAACTTTTGTTGTGATCACATAATCATTATATTGCCAACATAAGAGATTTAGAGAGTGAACTTAAAACTAACCTCGGAAAAGTTACCTTAGGATAACAATTTGATCTCCCCACGCAATTAAGAACAAAAGAGGTCTAATTGACTAAAGGAAACTCAGAAAAATGTTGCGCTTTGAAGAAACAGATTGATGGCTTAATCCTTTAACAAAAATGGTAAATAATAACGACGATAAAGATGAAGATGATAATATTCATCAGTGGCGACTGCTAGAGAACGATTATAAAATGACTCGTGTGTGTAAATAATTTAAAACGATTTTTATTTTATTTTTCTTGCCGACGACAGTCATTTCATTGCTTCAGTCGCGTTATACCCACGTGCGTTACACAATACGCATTATAGGCCTAGGCGCTATTATAAACTTGATGTCATGAAACTGGATATCACTATCACTCCCTACCGTTGACAGCACTTCTTTGGGCCAAATGCTGGCGCGCCGATCTTCAATAAAGACGATCAAGGCTCGACCTTCTGCTAGGTCGTGATGGAAATTGTGGTAGACAAAGAATAGTTTATAGAGAGTTTTTTCTCGAGGTACTCACCTTTCCCTTTTATCACTCTACCGACACTCCACTTTCTCCTTACTTCATCTATCATATTCAATAGGCTAGTAAAAATAGACTGGAGCGAAGTCTTGGGGATAGTGCGGTCTTCAGATGTTGATATAGGAATAGATTTGGCTTCGGAAGTTTATTAGGCTAGTCGTCTTCGGATGAGACCTGGCTCTATCAGGGATCAAGGCAGGATGGTCCATCTGTCAGCGTCAGGAATGGCCTATGGCTCCATGCACCTAAATATTATCAGGCTAGTCGTCTTTGGATGGAACCTGGCTCCATCAGAGACTGAGACAGGATGGTCCATCTGTCATCGTCGAATCACGAATACCACTAAATGCACCTATCGGACTTTGACAATAATCGCATATATAGGGCGCACAATATGCCAAAGCATGCCTAAGTGTAAAGAACCGTTCCGGTTTCAGTCCTCTTCTTTCTAAAATACTATCTGGTACAGCTACGAGTATTTTCATAATCTTAGTATGAAAACGACATAGTCAGAATGCATTTTGCTTGTTATAATATTAGATGTTAGTTTTAATAATAAACTGGTTATTATCTGAGAAATCACAAGTCACGGCGGTTAGGAAATAAAAATTAAAAGTTTTGTGATTTCTTTGAAGAAAATTATACATTATTTCACTCGATGAATACGGTATGTTATTAGAAGTCTCTGATTTTTTTGGAAACTAAGACTTACGTGTTCATTCGAAGTACATGCATTATGATTTCTTTGGTGGCAATTTGGAATAAGTCCTTTTGAGTGATATGATCAATTCAAATAAGTAACTTTAGCTCATTTTGTCAAAATGTTTTGTTTTTTCTCTACAAAATTCTACTCTTTCAACGAGATGATTTCATACTTGATCATTCATGACTAAGGCTCGGAAATTGATGAAATATCTTTTCTCTGAGACATCACAAATAATGCACGATGCAATACAAACGCGTTTCACTTCAGCACGAATAAAATTAATATAGCCTACTTTTGTTTTGCATTATTTTACATTTTTCGGTCCTTTATTATCTATTGGTCATTTTTTCAGGAAATTTTCTATTTTTTGTTGCATTTTTGCCCTTTTCTCCTTGTGAACGAATGTTTTTACGCTGTAGTCATAGTCTATATTCGAGAACCTACTGCAGATTGCTTACGCAATTCGATTGCATCTTAAAGAAATTTTCTTTATGGTTGCATCAGCCTTGACTCTTGATCACGTGTGTTACTTGCTTCCCCCCCATTCAGTGCAACAGAACAAATACTGCAGCCGCAATGCCCGCAGTCAGCATATTGTGTCTTACAAGTGAAGACGTAAAATGCCGAAAGAAAAAAAAATCAAAAGTTTTTGCGACAGTTAGTGCCTGACTTTTGTGGCAATGTATTTTCCATAGCTGAATGCATACTATTTTCTTTTAATATTTTACCGTTATAATCATGGTCTTTTTTTTTTTAATTTTAATGCCATATTTTCAGAAATTTAAGTTCATTTTATAGGTAATTTTTATGTGATTTTTAGGTTATCAACTTCCGAGCCCTATTCGTAACTCAACTCTACACGCAGTACAAATTCTGTAATTTACTGAATTCACTATCTTAGTATTGAATATTTTATATATTTTCTGCACATGACATATATAAAACTTTTTCTTGGTTGCTATTTCGTATAGCTATGGTTTTTGTTTCGTGATATGTGATAGAAATTATCTCATATATAACTCTGAAGTCCCGTCTCTCTTCTTCTCACGAAGGTATATTCCTTGGAGACTTTTAATCGCTAGAAGCTGAAAACTTCTTAACAATTACTACCATCTTAATTAGGCTACGTTCGGAGCCTTATCGATATTTTCAACGGTAAGTGTAAGTGTAGGTGAACTCTCAAAGATGAAAGTTTTGTAATTACATTTTCAGCGAGATTAGGTTATACCCTATCATTAGACTTCTTTTCTCTTTTAATATACCGTAGTTTACATCCTCCTAGAAACACGACGTTCCTTTGAACATGTTTTGATCATGTTTCTAGCTGGTGAAAGTGAAGCATTCCATTATTGATTACGTGTGTTCAGTTGTACACGCAGATACCTATGCTCTTTACAAGTAGAATACCAATGACAGTTGGTCCTTGCTGTGACCGCAAGACCACTGGCTGACCTCATGTTTGTTTACGTTTTCCTGTCGTCTATTGTGGTTGTGGATTCTGTGTGTTGGTTGCTGGGCTATTTCAATAGCTCAAAGAGACCGTACATCAGAGAGGAATCTATCGGACAGTGCAAAAGAAAACAAACAAAAGGATTACACGGTATTACAGCATTCTTCATAAAATGCCTGTGTAGAAGTTAGAACACCTATATACAATATTATAATTCAAGATAAAATTTATTAAAATGATGACAAAGCAATGGGATGAAAAACAACTGAAACGTACGCGAGCGAGCGTCCTTGAAAATAAATTTAAGACTACGGAAATGAATTTATGTGACCTCCAATCCTGTTGGCCACTTGTCTCAGTTCGTTCGTGGCCATTCGATTGAAGGAACATAGTAGAATTTTTAAAGATAAAGCCGACAAAACTTAACAAAGTTTTGAAACATATCATGTCTCGTAGAAACTTAAGTGTAGTGATGAAACTAGAACAAAGGGACAGAATATTATGTAAGATGTTAACTTTCATGGGAGCTACATGCGTAGCTGAAGCGACAGGTTCGCTTGCTTGCTTGTCCGGAGTTGTAACAGGGCAGGGGTTCGATTCCAACTTGGGCTAAATACCTGATTAGTTTTTCTTCAAGGTTTTCCCCAATCATAAGGCCAATATCAGGTAATCTATGGCGAATCCTCTGTCTCATCTCGCCGGGTACTATCTCTCTATTACCAGTTTTACCGACGCTAAATAACGTAGTGGTTAGTACAGCGTTGTCAAATAACCGACTAGATAAAAAAACTTCCACAGCGATGAGAGTGTAAAGAATAATTTCTGTGCGTGAGAATTTAATGCAAGATAGGCCTGATTCAATCCTCAGCATCAGCGAACATGGCACTTGTAGTGAACGAAGCCAAGATTGTGGGCAGTTTTCTTAATGTTCTCCTATTTTCCTCTCAATATTTCACCTACGCTCTTCACAACCTTCCCTTATTCTGATCTCCAGGTTGAAAGTATGGTAGGCCTACTTCCTTATGTGTTATCTAGTGGTGCTTGAAAATCTGTCTTGATATCCAGAGAGCGGTAGATGGAAGCAATGACGGTTCCCGCAAGTAGGCTACAAATCAACTCGCAGAGATAGCAGCGAATTGAACATTCTATGATCTACTGTTAAAGTCTTGATCATGAACTGTTGTCATGACCTCCACATTCTCTCGACTTAACCCTTTGTGACTTTTTTTGCATGGGGTATGTGAATGAACAGGTGCTTTTGCTACCATTACCGGCTGATCTGCTAGAACTCCGGGCTCGCATCAGAGATCGGCAAAAATGTCATCGTGATAGTGACATCGTAGGGGCAGCGCAGTAAACTGTCTTTGTTTCACCCCCTCCCTTCCGTACAACTCCCCTACAACTCTAGTAGGCCTACACAGGGATCTATCAGTGGCGAATTACCTGGTTACATTTAGATTGCATCTTTCTCAAAACCTTCGTCTGTTCGGAAACGTGTGTTTAAGGAAGAATGAGATGAACAGTATTTGTTGTGCATATGGTAGCAATGTAGAAGCCTCTTATGTTCAAAAATTATAATGGGCATTTATGAATCCAACATCTAACGACATTACGACATGTCATAACATTATCACGAAATCATAGATAAGCATGGACACATCCAATGTACTTGTAAATGGAAAAGTATACAATATAAAATAAGTATAAACATGATTTCCTTTTCGTAGGGCTGTACGAGGCGAAGCAATTAAAACATAAAGAGCGTGCTAAACTAGCCCCGGCTATCCACTGGTTACTAGTACAGAATTCAAATCATATCCTATCGCTAACACTGGTTTATGAATACGAAAAACACTGATAATCCACCGAAAGCCCGCGCTAAAAATGTCTATCGGCCCTAAAGAACTAAATTCAAATAACAGTTGCGGTATTAAAATATGATGAATCAAGCTATAAGTCAAAGGGAACTCCATGCAAGTTATGTTATTGCTTTGGAAATCGCAAAATCATTGAAGTGCTATAATGAATGTCAGTTGATTAAAACATGTCTGAATAAAGTTGCTAATGTTATTTGTCCCCAATAATCTGATGTATTTAACAGTACGAAATTATCCACAAAAACTATACAAAGGAGGATGAGGGATATTGAAACACTACCTGAAAGATAAATGAAATAAAAAATGCATGAACAGTAGTCTAATCTTTCGTTTTAGGTGGAAACACAGATATTGATACAGCAGAATTGGTAATGTTCACTCTAGGAGTTACGAAGGATCTCTCTGTATAAGAAATATTTGCTCGATGTCACTGCAGTTAAAGGAAATACAACAGGAGAAGAGTTATTCCAAACATGAAGAAAATACGTATATACAACGAATGAATCTGAACAAAAAGCAATTTGTATCTGTAGTAACATACGGGACTCGAAATACGTCTCTAAAAATGTCTACTTGCTGGAGTAAGTGAGGACATAAAACGTTGTCACTGTATAGCACACCAGACTGAGTTAGAGTTATTTAAATTGCTCTCCATAGAAAATATGTGTAGTCCTATTATAGGGCGCCTGCTGTAACTCTACATAGGTCTTATGTTTGGCTCTGTATTCAATATTTATTTTTATTTATTTAACTAGCTAACTAGTGAGTACAAATTAAATTTATACAACAGAAATGTTTCTATCCACTACCGTAACAGCCAGGCTCGTGTACGGTGTGGTCTTAGTCAATAATATAACATAAAATTTACAAGGACAGTTTACGAAATACATTAAGTAACTTAATTCAAACCTATAAATACAACACAAGAACAAACATAAAGAAGGAAGAGAAAAAGAGTGAAAAATACACATTTAATATAAATTGATAATCCGACAGAAGCCAGTGACATTCAATAAATCATTAATATAGTCTACAGAATTAAAAGATAAAAAAATACATTTGTTAATATTATATATCATGGATAATTTTACAAATTTCTTTTTTAAAAGCTTCAATTTAAAAATTTTTCAAATTTGGAAAATGATTTGTAATTTTGTTATAAAGTCTTGGGCCGAAATTAGCAACATATTTATGAGTTGCACTTGTATTACATTTAGGCTCAATTAATGGGAAAGTAGACTTTTGTCTTCGAGTACGATATTCATGTCGATTAAATTTATGTTTTATTTGATTTCTGTGGTAGTAAGTTAGTAAACTATATTTATACATTTCTTCAATGAGCAATACATTAAAATCTGTATAAATTAAATTTGTTGGGTAATCCATATTAATTGGTCAGACAAATTTTTATTAACCTTCTGTGTAATAAAATTAATGGATTAAGTGCTGATGCTACTCCACCCCCAATTTATTATACCATATTGTATTAATGATTGTACCAACGCTATAAATATCATTCTCAATGTCTCCGTAGTGATAAAATTTCGAAGTATTACGAATTTATAAAGTGTCTTTCTTATAGGCCTACTTGTACACATGAAATCAATTTGTTTATCCAAACGTAAATGCTGGTCTATAATAATTCCTAATTATTTAACTTGTGCGGAAGGTGTTAGATGTGGGCAATTACAATAATTATTTGTTAATTCTTTACATGAAATATTATGTATTACTAAGTGATAATTATTCATAGGTGGAGGTAAATCTTTCGTTGTTAAAGAAAATGGAATATAGTTATTTTTATTAGCATTTAAAGACAAGAGATTAGAGTCAAGCCAATTTTTCACTACTTTAATTCCATTGCTAGCATTTAAATAAGTGTTATCCCAATTTTACCCATTAAATATTAGTACAGTATCATCTGCAAAATAAAATATATTACCACCATATTTCTTTAGATCAATTTTCAATATTTCGGAACACTTATTTTCTGAACGAAAACTTGTAACATCTAAACAAAAATCGTGACTAGCAGACGAAAATTTTCGAGTTGTATTAACAGTGGCAATTTGTGACGTATTTTCCTAGCACAGTAAAGATAAAGGTGAAATAAAATACAATCTGTCCACCAATAAATCAATATTGTGTAGTCTACTTCAGATGCTTGTGTTGAGAGTTCGCCACTGGTATCCGAACGGAGTGCTCTATACTCCTCGATTGATATTACATCTAATGTATTGCGGGTTGCGTTCGGTGATGTCATCGTGAGTACAAATTTGCCGACGGCTGGCTTAGATTGATAGAAATATGTTACTTCGAGTGTGGGATGAACTTTTAGTTGGTTATTTAACGACGCTGTATCAACTAGTAGGTTATGTAGCGTCGATTTGGATTGATGATAGCGAGATGGTATTTGACAAGATGAGACCGAAGATTCGCCATAGATTACCTGACATTCGCCTCAAGGTTGGGGAAACCTAAGAAAAACCAAACCAGGTAAACGGCTCAAGCGGGAATCGAATCCACGCGCGACCGCAACTTCGAATCGGCAGACAAGCACCTCAGTTGACTGAGTTACGAGGTGGCTAGGGACGAACTTGATTAGTGTGTTGTGTGCTGTATTGCTATACGAAAGAGAACGCAAACCCTAACACTACCTGTGTCATTTTGTGTTGTTAACTTCTTTCCTCCTCTTAAGTAATATGCAGGAGCCGCCACTGGTTGATTAACTGTTTGGGAATATTTTGAAAGTTACTCCGACAGTAAAGCAACTTCCATGTGCAAAACCTGGGATTCATCTCACATCACTAATTCTACACATACTGGTATTCAAAGTAATTGAAACATTGTCGTTAAAAGCAGATAAAAAAATATGGACATAAATCGTGCAGTATTTCAGGATGAATTGCTTATAAGGAGATATGCTAAGAAACACTTTTCCTTTTGTGATTATTTCATTGTGTATTTCACTTCTGGTAGTGTGGAAGAGAAGGCCTCATGGCCGTAACTTTGCCGGAATAAATAAAATAAATAATTAATTGATTAATTAGTGGACTTACTCGTGTTAATTATGTAAGATTTGTGCGGCTTACAGCTCTTTCAGTGCTTCACGCACCATCCTCAGAGCCTACTAGATCTCGGCGTCATCTCGAACTTCTCTGCCTGTTATGTGGGTGTGTTTGATTGTTGAAAGGTGTTGAAGAGTGGAGTCAAATAGTGTGTGTGTGTGTGTGTGTACTGAAATTGATCTGTGTGTTGAGAATTTGATCGGGGTGTGTTTTAGTGTGTTTGTATATTTCGTATTGTTCTATGTGTTGAATTTTTGGTTCTTGGGTTGTATGTATAGGATTTCCATGTCCGCATTTATGTTATTGTATGTATGGTGTAGCGGTCGCCGTCGCCCTCGGCTGCCAGCTCCGTCATATAGAACGTATCTCGAGGATGACACGTCGATGTCAATAATTAACTACGTACACTGATTAATTTGGGCGCCAGCCTCCTCGAGATTACTCCGGTAGAGGATGAGGTTCCCAGGTCAGCTGCAAAACGGTCGGGACATGGGGATTGGGAGACGTGCTCGTAGGTTGAAATGATGTAGGCGCACACCAGAAGTTGTTGGTAAGAACTATGAAAACGTTTATTATTATTATTATTAAGTGTTCGTTTCAGGTTAGCAGAAATGCGCGTCCAAGTGTATAATATCTCGCTCTCACTTCCCGCAAGTTGGTATACTAATTTCTGAGTTCACGTAATTATATATTTTGTACTATAAAACACCAGTAATATAATGGACAGTTGATAACGTGATGAGAGGAAAGAATTCAGACTTATAATAATAATGCAACACACGACTTCTTACTACACCCACTAAAAATTTCTAAGTCCGTAAATTGTTATACTTCCGAGTTAGGTTTGCCGAGAATATGTGGAGTTCGACCTCTCCGAACACTGTCTATCTGCCTTCTGTGTATCTGCCAAATCTATCCCCTACTTTCAACCACCAAACATAGAATTTCACCCTCCTATCTATATATCACGTGTCTCTATTAAGAATCCTGATTGGCCACGATTACACTTACGTCACTTAAGACGCGTTCTTCAAAAATTGTTCGTTAACTAGAACATCCCCCTACTTCCGGCGTCCTGCCAATTCTCTGACATATACCAGATCATCTCTTTTGGAACCTGGCTTGGCGTCATCTTACTGACCACCCGCAGGCAAAGTCCATACATTCCCTCATCAGTCAACTCCACGCCTGGACACATGTTTCCTGTCCCCCTAGCTTCCTTTCGGTCTTCCTGTCCACCTGTTACTTCCGTCTCAGATTTTGAAACTAACTTACACGTCCGCGCATCCTATCCATATAAGAATATTAACACGAAATACTAATCTAATGAAAATCTCCTTATCCTATACGAGGAACCGTCTCAAATGCCCTCTCATAACAAAGAATATTCCCAAGGGAATATTTGTTGTTATGAGACGCCCCAACATAATACCTTCGCTACTAGTCTCCGGTGTCCCCTAATTAGTCACACTTGGATACACCTTTTGCTATGCTTATAAACAATGTACAAATTTACACTTACAATTATTACATATTTACAACTATTCACATGTATGAATCTATATACACACCTCACGCCTGCTTACATCTCACACGCCAGTTTAACTGACTTCTACCTGACATATATACAGCATCCAATCGTAACATTCAGGGCACATCCGAATACAATGGCGCTCTCTCACTCACATTCATGATCGGTTCCTTGATACATACTTATACTTATAACATAGAAATAAGAATTATGAACCACAATAAAAAAAAATATGCTAAATAATACACAATACATTTTAAAATACCAATTAACCCTTTATATCATACTTCATACATTATCTGTAACCTTGAAAACACATCTACATTCATAAAACCGAAATAATTATTAACCAGAATCAAAATTATACCAAACGATACATAATACTTCTGAAATACTGACTCTATTTATCATATCTCATACATGAGCTGCTACCTTGAATACACATCTCGAATAACGTCCCCTCAATATAGAGGACAACTTTATGTCTCGAACTAAAAATGATGGTCTGGCACTTAACATTGATTCTAAAAAAAATGGATACATATTCAAATCGAATCATTCAACCTCTACAAATGAATGAACATAAATGAAGTTAATTAAAAAAAATATTCTATCATTATTATTAATCATTATTAACATTATCTTTAAATTATTGCCACAGGGAATACTACTTATCGCGTGACCTTATAAGAAAACACACAAAAACAACTAATTCTGAAGGTGGCAAAAAGAAAACAAAAGTAACAAAATTTTCACAAGGTACCATTTGCAGCACTGAAATTAGTTCTTGGTTCTAGTTGCTTATACCGCTCAAATACTACATGCACAAAACAAACACATTCTTATTTTTCTTATAATTAAAATCATATTATTTTCAACTTTACACAAATTCTCGTTTATTAACCTGGTACGTCGCCTGGATGTCTATCATGAATCGGATCGTCATTCTCCGAATGGGATCGTCTGCGGCCTTCCTCATATGTCATTGTGCCATTCTTAAATTGACAGTTTACACGTGGAGACACACTTCTCCTCACATTAAATCTACCAGCATGCTTCCACTTAACTTTTTCTCCTCCTGCAGAAAAATGAGGCCTCCAATAGCCCTTCCTATACTCACTTCTTTGATCGTTGCAGTACCGCTTCCTATTGTTAGAAAATCGGTTCACAAAATACCGCGTGTCATTATTGTAGGGTTGTAAACCATGACCGCCAGCACTGTGTGGCTGATCCCTGCTCCAACCGTCATTATGGTCATTGCTATTGTACCCTCTGTGGGGTGGGAAGGCTTCTTCTGCCCTCCGCCCCATGTTTGTGATGGTTTCCGCATTCTCTTTCACAAGTCCACTTTTGCTCCTAAACTCATAAAACTTTTCGATTACTCTATTTACTTGCTCCTTGAATGCTCCATAACTTTCTAACACCTGGCTCTCTAGCCTGATACTATTCTCGGTTAACCTATACTCCAATTCATTACTATTCTCATCGAGATTATCGTCCAATCCATTAATATCCATAGTTATTTTACTTTCCAGCTCATTATTATTTTCGGCTACTTTAATATTCAATTCCTCAGTATTCTCATTAATATCCTCAGCTAATTTACTCTCCACTTCATTACTATTCCCTGCTATCTTATTATTCAATCCATTAATATTTTCGGCTAACTATCTTTCAGTTCAGTACTATTTTCATCTAGTTTCTCTTTCAACTCATTGATATTCACAGCTAATTTAAATTCCACTTCGTTACTATTCTCAGCTAGTTCATTACTCAATTCACTAATATTCTCAGCTAACTTATCTTTCAGTTCAGTACTATTTTCATCTAGTTTCTCTTTCAACTCATTAATATTCACAGCTAATTTAATTTCCACTTCATTACAATTCTCAGCTAGTTCATTACTCAATTCATTAATATTCTCGGCTGTCTTATTATTCAATTCACTAGTATCCTCAATCAATTTACTTTCCACTTCATTACTATTCTCGGCTATCTTATTATTCAATTCATTAATATCCTCAATCAATTTACTTTCCACTTTATTACTATTCTCGGCTATCTTATTATTCAATTCACTAATATCCTCAATCAATTTACTTTCCCCTTCATTACTATTCTCAGCTATCTCATTATCCAATTCACTAATATCCTCAATCAATTTACTTTCCACTTCATTACTATTCTCGGCTACCTTATTATTCAATTCACTAATATCCTCAATCAATTTACTTTCCAATTCATTACTATTCTCAGCTATCTCATTATCCAATTCACTAATATCCTCAATCAATTTACTTTCCACTTCATTACTATTCTCGGCTACCTTATTATTCAATTCACTAATATCCTCAATCAATTTACTTTCCACTTCATTACTATTCTCGGCTACCTTATTATTCAATTCACTACAATTCCAGACCAGCATAGATTCCAATTTCCTATAATTCCCGGCTACTTCATTTCTCAAATTAACGAACTGGCTCTCTAGCCTGCTACTATTCTCAGCCATCTCACTCTTCAAATTACCCATCTCACTCTTCAAATTACCGAACTGGCTCTCTAGCCTGCTACTATGGCTCTCTAGCCTGCTACTATTCTCAGCCATCTCACTCTTCAAATTACCCATCTCACTCTTCAAATTATTACTAGTTTCTATCATTTCGTTCCTCATCTGATTCATCTGCTCCAATATCCGCTCTAACACATTATTCGACATGGCATTGTCCGAACCTCGCGAACTTTCTTTATCTTGGCTAGTACTCGTCCCTGCTGTAGTCTCCATTTTTTTTTTTACTTCTAGTCTGGCTCCTTAGCAACATGTAATATATAATATATCTTCAACAATTCCCCTTAAACTCAAAAACAAAATAAACCCTAACAAAATGAATTACACACATGTACATATATATGGACACAACAATTGAAATGAAACCCTTTATGCTTACGTATCGACGTCTTCTAGGTTACGCCTGGTTGATCGTCTCCCCCACCGTCCATCATTGTTCTCAGCTGTTTGGGGTCTGCATGGTGTTGTGGCCGTCGGTCGTTGACACTGCATGATACTGCAAGCTGCTCTACTAACACTGCATTGGCTGTCGGCTCTCGCGTTGATCCCCGCGGCGGTCATCGTTGCCATCAGCCGCATTAACCCTGCGTCGGCTGTCGGCTCTCGCGTCGATCCCCGACGTGGTCATTGTTGCCATCTCGGGCCGCATTAACCCTGCGTCGGCTGTCGGCTCTCGCGTCGATCCCCGCCGTGGTCATTGTTGCCATCTCGAGCCCCACGTTGGGCGCCAAATTTTGTAGCGGTCGCCGTCGCCCTCGGCTGCCAGCTCCGTCATATAGAACGTATCTCGAGGATGACACGTCGATGTCAATAATTAACTACGTACACTGATTAATTTGGGCGCCAGCCTCCTCGAGATTACTCCGGTAGAGGATGAGGTTCCCAGGTCAGCTGCAAAACGGTCGGGACATGGGGATTGGGAGACGTGCTCGTAGGTTGAAATGATGTAGGCGCACACCAGAAGTTGTTGGTAAGAACTATGAAAACGTTTATTATTATTATTATTAAGTGTTCGTTTCAGGTTAGCAGAAATGCGCGTCCAAGTGTATAATATCTCGCTCTCACTTCCCGCAAGTTGGTATACTAATTTCTGAGTTCACGTAATTATATATTTTGTACTATAAAACACCAGTAATATAATGGACAGTTGATAACGTGATGAGAGGAAAGAATTCAGACTTATAATAATAATGCAACACACGACTTCTTACTACACCCACTAAAAATTTCTAAGTCCGTAAATTGTTATACTTCCGAGTTAGGTTTGCCGAGAATATGTGGAGTTCGACCTCTCCGAACACTGTCTATCTGCCTTCTGTGTATCTGCCAAATCTATCCCCTACTTTCAACCACCAAACATAGAATTTCACCCTCCTATCTATATATCACGTGTCTCTATTAAGAATCCTGATTGGCCACGATTACACTTACGTCACTTAAGACGCGTTCTTCAAAAATTGTTCGTTAACTAGAACATCCCCCTACTTCCGGCGTCCTGCCAATTCTCTGACATATACCAGATCATCTCTTTTGGAACCTGGCTTGGCGTCATCTTACTGACCACCCGCAGGCAAAGTCCATACATTCCCTCATCAGTCAACTCCACGCCTGGACACATGTTTCCTGTCCCCCTAGCTTCCTTTCGGTCTTCCTGTCCACCTGTTACTTCCGTCTCAGATTTTGAAACTAACTTACACGTCCGCGCATCCTATCCATATAAGAATATTAACACGAAATACTAATCTAATGAAAATCTCCTTATCCTATACGAGGAACCGTCTCAATGGTTAGCATTGGTTATGTGATCGGCGTATGTAGATGTATTGTGTCCTCTGGTTATTGCTTTTATGTGTTCTTTGTAGCGTGTTTGGAATGATCTGCCTGTCTGTCCTATGTAGAACTTATCGCAACTATTACATGTGAGTTTGTATGCACCTGTGTGGTCGTATTTATTTGTTTGTGTTTTTTGTGTGTTGAGATGTCTTTGTAGTGTGTTTTCTGTTCTGTATGTTATGTTGTATTTCTGCTTTCTGAATGAAGTTGCGATCTTATGTGTGCTTTTGTTTTCATATGCTAGTGTGATGTATTTCTTGTGTTCTTGTGTTTGTGTTGTGTTTTGCGTGTTTTTGTGTTTGTTAAGTTTTTGTTTTATCTTTCTTATGATGTTGTCTATTATGTTTGGATTGTATCCGTTTTCTTCTGCTATGTATTTCATTGTGTTCACTTCTTCATTGTAGTGTTGTTGGCTCATGGGTATGTTGAGTAATCTGTGTACCATTGTTCTGAATGCAGCATGTTTGTGTTGTGTGGGGTGGTTAGATGTGTTGTGTATGCGTGTGGTGGTAGTGGTTGGTTTTCTGTATAATTTGTAGGTGTGTTTGTTGTCAATTGTTTGTTGGTGATGTCTAGGAAATTTATACATACATACATATATATATATATATATATACATACATACATACATACACACATAATTAACACGAGTAAGTCCACTAGATAGTCAAACAACTCCATAAATTTCCTAGACATCACCATAACAAAAATTGACAACAAACACACCTACAAAATATACAGAAAACCAACCACTACCACCACACACATACACAACACATCTAACCACCCCACACAACACAAACATGCTGCATTCAGAACAATGGTACACAGATTACTCAACATACCCATGAGCCAACAACACTACAATGAAGAAGTGAACACAATGAAATACATAGCAGAAGAAAACGGATACAATCCAAACATAATAGACAACATCATAAGAAAGATAAAACAAAAACTTAACAAACACAAAAACACGCAAAACACAACACAAACACAAGAACACAAGAAATACATCACACTAGCATATTAAAACAAAAGCACACATAAGATCGCATCTTCATTCAGAAAGCAGAAATACAACATAACATACAGAACAGAAAACACACTACAAAGACATCTCAACACACAAAAAACACAAACAAATAAATACGACCACACAGGTGCATACAAACTCACATGTAATAGTTGCGATAAGTTCTACATAGGACAGACAGGCAGATCATTCCAAACACGCTACAAAGAACACATAAAAGCAATAACCAGAGGACACAATACATCTACATACGCCGATCACATAACCAATGCTAACCATACATACAATAACATAAATGCGGACATGGAAATCCTACACATACAACCCAAGAACCAAAAATTCAACACATAGAACAATACGAAATATACAAACACACTAAAACACACCCCGATCAAATTCTCAACACACAGATCAATTTCAGTACACACACACACACACACACACTATTTGACTCCACTCTTCAACACCTTTCAACAATCAAACACACCCACATAACAGGCAGAGAAGTTCGAGATGACGCCGAGATCTAGTAGGCTCTGAGGATGGTGCGTGAAGCACTGAAAGAGCTGTAAGCCGCACAAATCTTACATAATTAACACGAGTAAGTCCACTAGTTAATCAATTAATTATATTCAAGTGTTAAAAGTAGTCTACGCAAAATTCAAAATGGAAAATAAATAAATAATAAGTAATTAAATAGTAAATAAATAAATACTGACAACGTGGATTTCAAAATCGTTGCAGCACTGTACCTGCTTGTAGTTACAAAATATATGTTTATAATAACTGCCACTTTATCTCAAAATTCAACAGTGTCAAGTGCGTCAGTTGTAAAGTCGAGTAAAGCAGCTGAACATGGTGAAATCGGACAAGACAACAGGACAAAATGGCGTTGACACCGACACGTTTCAACGTCAGGGGCGGGTAGGAAACAGCCGGACCAAGCACAGATATAACTGCGCCGTGGCAAGTTTGTTTCGACCTCGCTTCGTATTGTATTACGGACGTTGACAGCGGAATCCGATGCCGAAGTTATCGCCGTGCTCATCGTCTCCAAGTTTCCACTTCTTCATTGTCCTAGAAACGTGACATTGTATGGTGGCTACCTTTAAGTGGCGAAACATGGCGTCGGTGAGGCCTGTATGTTCCGTGTCAGACAGGAATTATACAGAGACATCATTTTATTTTTACTAACATTTCTGATATTAACTTGGCTATACCTTTGGATCAACGATTAAGAACAGGAAACACCGTTTGCTACCCCCTTCCACGACTGGAGTTGGATGATACTGGCGTAATATACAAACAAATCACTTTACTAGGTATAGGAGGGAAGAAAAGTAGTTCATCCATTTACGTAAATAGGAAATATCGCGATTTTGAGTTTGATAATTTTCAATGGGTTTTTGTTTAATCAAAATACAGTACAGTATTAACAATGAGTGTTTTTACTCACGAACTGAGCTTTCCATGCGGACGTATTCATTATGCAGTGTATATTATACTGTCTACAACACATTAGCGTACACTATAGAGAATGAAGTTAAATTGAAAAATAATCATAATAAGGATATTTAAACACATTTTTGAAAATGGTGGCCGCTCATTTCGATACAGGCTTCAGTCCTTTCGTGCATATCACACTATAGACTATTGTACGTAATTCTAATTACCAGGTTCGTACTTCGTACTAGTAACTCATGTTGAAATAATTCTGTACCTACTCTACAAAAGAGACCTTACTTATTGTAAATTCAATCTTCACTTCTGCCCGATCCGAAAAGATAAAATTACTGAGACATGCTATCTACTGTCCGTCCAAGTGGTTACGTCGTAGCGTCGTAGAAAGGGGGTTAATCACGTGACAGTTAATTACTTAACGAGGCTCTTTTATTTACGTTATTTTAAACAATTGTATGAGTGAATATTACGTAGACGTCCAATTCCTAACAGAAATTAATGTTCCCAGAAAAGAGCTAAGACAGCCCAGCCACTAGCCTTTACAGAGAGGCGAATAGAAGCAAGTGGGGAAAGCCGGGATGCGACGTAGGCAAATGGAAAATGATGCAATATTGAAAGCTCTTTCGTCACTGGAAAGCGCAAACATATTTTTGGAACGTACTGATTACTATGACCGTAAGTCTACTATGACTGTATATGCGGTCTTGGATCTGTGTGGAGGACGGTTGAGCTTCATTAGTAGAGGGGTGGGAGTGAAGTACATTCAAAAACTCAGGTGCAATAAAAATTGAAGTAAAAATAATATGATGTCCCTGTATAACCACTAATTGGAAAATAAAAATTTATATTCCTTTTTCTCTCTGTGTTTCAATCACCTTCGGCTACTCCTCTACATTTCACTGTATTTCGTATACTTAAATTCTCCCCGTTTTCTCGCTATTTTCATCTCCTTTTTTGTACTTCACCTTATACTGAACTACTACTTTTCGATTTATTTCCCCAGCTTTCTATCCGATCTCTTTCTGCTCTTCTCCTTCATCTTCATACTATTCTTCTGATCCATTTTCGGCGTATTCTGTTCCTTCTTCCTGTCGGTTTCAACGTTGCTTCCTTGGCTTCACGAGGACTGGACCCGAGACGGATCCTTGCACTTCGGCATGTTTTGACCGGCGAACCTGAATTGCGTGCGAAGAAAAAAAAAACGAATTGCATGCCACAGTTTACTAAGAGGTATCCGTATTGCGTGCCGTCACGTTCGCAGGTATAAATTTGTGAACAGCATTTTCCTTCCAATTTTTCAGACTTCTCGAAGCTGAAACCGTATCGTATATAAAACAGAATTACTTTATTGCCCGTATTTTCAGTTATCTTGTGAGTTAAAATGATCTTATGTGTAGGATTACACACATACTTCAAATACACTTAATATATCATTAGTAGGGCCGTGGTATCGGTATATTTGTATTAGTCTGAGGTGAACATACGACTCCCCGGAAAGAATGTAGTCGACGTATTGCAAGTACATGCAGCGGAAGCGAATTTGACACACCTAAGCAAGCACGTTCCTTGTTTTGTACACGATTATTGCGTATTATAAAATGAAGACAATATAATTATTGTATAGATCTAATAGGGGCTAATATCGGAAAGGTCTAAAATGCTGGTAAGGTTGAGAAATTATACTTTAATTGTCACAAATGTGGTGAAACTTAAGTCTGAAAAGATTTTTTTTTAATATTTAGAGTTTTGCATTACAGTTTTAGAAAGCCGATAACGTATATGGCGTACAATTTTGCTTTCTTTATACTTAACTGTTACATTAATTTATTTATCACATCTATTCTGTACCTTAATTTTCTTGCATGTTGTTCGCTTGGTTTCGGTTGCTGCTGTAATAAACAATAACATTCATTTTCAAAGATTCAAATGAAAATGACCACCGAGTGTCGGATAGTAATACCTTGTATGCGGAAAAACTGCGTTCTACATCGGTTGAAATCAAGGGCGCATACATGTAAAAATATTTCACATCATCAATTTCATTTCTACATCAGGTTTATAACAATCGCACTTGTCATAAATTTTTTCAATTTTGCATAATGAATTGAAACAACGTTTTTTTGTATTACTGTGTGATGTAGAAATGAAATAAATTGATAAATGAAATATTTTGCATATGCACCCTTGGTTTCAGCCGATGTTGAACGCAGTTTTTCTGCATACATGGTTATACTTTCCGACACACGGCGGTCATTTTCATTTGAAACTTTGAAAATGAATGTTGTTTATTGCAACAGGAATCGAAGCCAGACCAATAACATGCAAGAAAAGTAAGGTACGAAATTGATGTGATCAATGAATTAATGTAACAGTTGAATATAGGGAAAGCAAAATTGTACGCCATATATATATTTATTTATTATTTTGCTAATAATTGTAACATAAAATATAATATATACAGAAAAACTTTAGCTCACCCCTGAAAGAGTAGAACTCGCGCTCAGGGGCGGATTCCTGAATTGAAATTAATAATTATACAATACAATTTGTCTTATGTCTACTGTGCAATTATAGTATATAAATTTAAATTTACAATTTTTCAATTTTTTATAAAATCCATACATAACTTTTTAAATTTAATACTAGAACTATTAGAAATGACGTTTTCGGCTTTCTAAAACTGTAATGCAAAACTCTAAATATATAAAAAAAATCTTTTCAGACTTATGTTTTACCACATTTGTGACAATTGAAGTATAATTTCTCAACCTCACCAGCATTTTAGACCATTCCGATATTAGCCCTTATTAGGCCTATACAATAATTGTATTGTCTTGATTTTATAATACGCAGTATTCGTATACAAAACAAGGAACGTGCTTGCTTAGGTGTGTCAAATTCGCTTCCGCTACCTGTACTTGAAACACGTCGACTACATTCTGTCCGGGGCGTCGTATGTTCACCTCAGACTAATACAAATATACCGGTGTCACGGTCCTAATCATTAGTATCAGACTTACCTATCAGCTGGAAACTCCAAATCATTTTCAGTTCTTTGTCATATATCGAGTGCTGATCTTTCTTGTGAGCTAAATATAATTATAAAATCCTTGTCTTTCATTTTGTCGAAGCTGTCCTTTGCCGAACTATTCTCCGACGTCTTAGAATTAAACCACTATCCCTTTAAAAAATAATATTCAACTGTGTTTTTACCATGATGGATTTCTAATCTTAAATAAACTTGATGAATTTAAATGACCACATATCGACTCGTTAAGATAAATACGTTATACTTCTGTTTGAGATTCTGACATATGTACAGCCTTAGACACAAAAATGACTTGCTGCCACACGCTAAGTTCCCTTCGGAAGACTTCGGTTGGTTCCGTGAAAGCTGAGGTTTACACTTGAAGGAATTTGTTATACCTACTAGATATTTGTTGTTTTTTTCTGTATGTTTATAGGTCAAGTGTTATGAATAATCTATAACGAAGATATATTCCAGGAGTAAATTACGTGCAAAATAAACATCCTTTCCCTAATCGTGTGAACCAGGCGCTGCACGAAGTGGGCTTAGAAAAAGATTCACGCTACAGAAGAGCAGTCATTTTTTGTGTCTAAGGCTGTAGTACTGTACAGCTTGATCGACGGATTTTGTCCCCTGCAAGAAGTAAGTAGGAAGACTAAGAGCGAGTTACTCATCACTACTGGCGGGATGGGTCACACAGGTCAGGCCGCGCAGTCAAACACCTAAAGGCTCATTCACAATGAAAATTAAACATAACGTAAGCGTTAACTTAAAAATGTAAACGTTACGGTAAAATCAAGAAGTCATATCATCATTCACGATGGGAACATAAACATAACCGCAAAGATACTTGGTAACCATGGAAATAACAACGACGCTATTTATATTCTGTCGTATACTTCAGCGCTCCACGATTGTGCTCTGTTTGCAAATCACGTAAGCGTAAGCATGAAAGTTTGGAGTTCGCAAACTTTCATGTTAACGTCTAACGGTAATGTTAATGTCAGTGTTTATGTGAATCATTATGAATGATCCCATTTGGTAATCTGACCGCAAACTTCTGTGTTTATTTACGATTATGTTTAATTTTCATTGTGAATGGGCCTTAACACGTCCTTTTTATCTTGTCGCGGTACACTCCGCCTTAAAACACAACATTCTTCCACACGTCTGTTGACTAAACAATGCATGATGACTTATATTTTCTTAATATGAGTGTCCCTCAGCTTCGAGCATAGATAGACTATTATTTTCATTCTTCCTCTTTCCTCTTCCCTTCCTATGCACATTTGTGAATAAATTTCTTTCTTATGACGCAACACACAGCTCGCCTACTAGCCAAACAATCAAGGATAGGAGCCATTAACGCTGAATCGAGCTTTGTACATCTTTGGTCAGGCAGTACATATCACTTGACGATATGTGTCAGAGGAAAACAATTCTTTGTATACATCTGAAATGTGATTAGTGAAATGTGTTACTACTCAGCGATATACGATGTAAGGAGTGGTTAAGGAACAAACTGTGTTGGTGAAATGCTTGGACTCTTTATCTAGTACCTATTTAAAGTACATATTCCTACAATAAAGTCTTATTGAAGTTAAATGAGTGTGGAGATATTGACCCTAAAAGCAAAATTTAAAACTAAAGCAGGAGCCGCCACTGCAGAATTCATCGGCCAGAAGAGTACTGTGGTGTGAGAGTTGGATAGGGACCAGGTCCCAGGGTCACAGGGTTCAGTATGACACATAATGTCCGAAGACGCGGGGAGCGACGTGCCGCTATCTTCAGCACATTTGGCTCCGTCGAAACTTGCAGTCGTCCGTCCTTGTCTCTGCGGTCTCAGAATTTTCAAGGCTAGGCTTCTTCAACAGGCAGGCGAAGCGGCGGTAGTGCTCGCACATAAAACTTCCCGCGAAGTCAAATCGATCTGTTTTGTAGTTGAATAAAGAAATAGGCATGAATATAAAATATGCCTTGCAAGAGAAAATGAGATTTGATACCTTAAGACGGTTAGACGTCGAAGAAATAAATCCTTTTATGAGGTGAGGC
This sequence comes from Periplaneta americana, assembly GCF_040183065.1. Taxonomy (NCBI): domain Eukaryota; kingdom Metazoa; phylum Arthropoda; class Insecta; order Blattodea; family Blattidae; genus Periplaneta; species Periplaneta americana. Next base: position 45,599,095 of record NC_091133.1, read on the forward strand.
CGTGCGTGGGCGTATTTTAGTAAAGCTCTAAAGCCTTTCTGGAAGTTACGGACCGAAGTCTGGCTTCATTTCAGTCAATACTAATAATGTTGCCTCTGTTGTGTCGCTGCAGCCTGCGTTCTGTAACATAGGAGGAGCGGAGATTTAATATAGCGGAGGGGGGGGGGTAATATATGTAACCATTATGAAGATAATTTCGTACGTGTGAAGTATTTAAGGGAAAACGTATTCATGCCGAGTTATAAAATCGTAGTTGACATCGTAGTAATAAATTATAACCGCCACCACCACCACCACCACCACCACCATCATGTCCACACCTGTGGAGTAACGGTCAGCGCGTCTCATCGCGAAGCCAGTTGGCCCGGGTTCCAATCCCGGTCGGAGCAAGTTACCTGGTTAAGGTTTTTTCCGGGATTTTCCCTCAACCCAATACGAGCAAATGTTGGGTAACTTTCGGTGCTGGACCCCGGACTCATTTCACCGGCATTATCACCTTTATTTCATTCAGACGCTAAATACCCTAGATGTTGATACAGCGTCGTAAAATAACCCAATAAAATAAAACATCATCATCATCATCATCATCGTCGAGTATGTTACTGTGTAACGAAATTCAGAACAAAATTTTCTTAGAAACCTTCGGTGGTCTGAGTTAGACAGTAGAGAATATTATACAAGCAGTTGAATTGCTCAATCGCGGATTCGATAACGGTCGAATGCGATGGATTTTTTAAGAGAGGTGAACTAATTACCACTCTTTTAAATTCGAATGCACAGTAATAACTAAATTGTGCACTAATATGCCTCGGTAAAATTCCAAGTCTCTCCGCAGTGCATATGAAGGGAAGGCATATGTCACTGTTGATAGTGAATCGTCTGTCGGATGGAGACGTTAAACCTGGTGGTCCCCTTGGTGCTATTCGACAGGAGTAGGCTACGTGCCGGCACCAAGTTTCCCCTTCTCCCTTCCTCACCTTCATTATCATCCTCACCCATTCCCCACACTAACACGACATAAGCAACTCTTTACAAATCTACATCATGCATAATGTGGCCCGCCGAAGTGGTGTGCAATTTGAAAATGAGTCACAGTCCTGCCATTTATCCGCAGTATAAGGAACCCGAATCACGCAAAGTGAAGTGGATAGGAATTAGACACACACACACACACACACAAACACACATTTAACATCTGCACTGCAGAACTGTCAAAACAACCTTTGCAGTATGTTTCACAACAAGTTAAATTTGATATTGTATTGGCTTTATATTACTACATGGTCGGTATAGGCGGTAGATCTCTCTATAATAAAGATAGCATTGTTATAATTCGAACGTGACGCAGCACCAACCACAGAGATTATATTGAACGAGAGGTAGGAGGACTATGCCTTATGTCGATGCAAATTTTGTTACTCCAACAGTGAAAAATTAGAGAAGGGAAAACTATTATGGATAAAAAAGGTATTGAAAAAAAAAAATATATATATATATTTTTTTTTTAAGTTCAAGGGAGGGGGGGTTTAAACCCGGTAACCCCTGCCTTGCGTAGACCCTTGAATATGAGTATCATACAGCATAATGCTTTATAATGGTAATTAAGAACAACGCATTTGAGATATTTTCCGATATTTGTAGTAGGTGTCATTAATGAAAGCATCTTCATTCTTGCAATATTATTTTGCTCTTTTTTACTCTAGAACTGGAAACGAATATTTAATATTATGTTTTATTTAACGATGCTCGCAACTGCAGAGGTTATATCAGCGTCGCCGGATGTGCCGGAATTTTGTCCCGCAGGAGTTCTTTTACATACCAGTAAATCTACTGACATGAGCCTGTCGCATTTAAGCACACTTAAATACCATCGACCTGGCCCGGGATCGAACCCGCAACCTTGGGCATAGAAGGCCAGCGCTATACCAACTTGCCAACCAGGGCGACCTCTGGAAACGAAGTCCTGAAATTTTGTGCAATAATGGCATCATTAGAATCAATAATAATAATAATAATAATAATAATAATAGGTTAAATAAAAGTACGAGCATTACCCTGCTAAATACAACCTATGGCATAGCTATTAATTTGATTTCGTCTCTTCTACCGGTGTTTATTTCCCAGAGACAAAGTAAATATGATGTTACAGACTTAAATTGATTCTGGTGTTAATAATGGGCTAAATATATTTCATATACCGAAAAGCTAAAATTCGCATATTTGATGTGCATAAGTAATTATTTAATTTGAAACTACAGTCTGATTCGTTTGGGTATAGATAATATTAATTTATTATTATGAAGCTATTATGATAGTAGGAAAAATTTCTTACTGGTTGTATTATGATTAAAAGATGAGAATTTCCATAAGGCAATCAACAATGTATAATCTGAAAGGACAAATGAAAGCCCTAGATGATTAAAATGGCTATTACATATTCAAGAGCGGGCACTATGTGTTCTTTGGTATGCTAAATTTGAGAGTGTTAAAAGAGTTGAAAGGGAATTTCGACGTCATTGTGGTATGCGTAATGTAGGCCTACCTAAATACTATTCCATAATGTTGTGGTATCGAACATTTGTAGAAATAGATTCTGTGTTTAAAAAACATGCAGAAGATGGTAGACGAAACACAGCTATCTCTTGGCTTGGTCCCCAAAGTACCCAGATCTAATCTCTCCTGACTTCTTCGTATTGGGTTTTGTTAAAGACATTGTCTATTCACAGGAACCCAGGAACATTGAAGATCTAGGAGTAAAAATTACTAAAGATTTTCAACAAATCACCCCTCTTATGTTACAAACGACATGGGCTGAATTGCATCACCGTTATGAGTTGTGCAGGGTGCGCAATGGGGATCATGTTGCGCTCTGAGGAATCTCCCATCTTTCAGTGTTGTATAAACAAAGTTTCAACAAATAAAGTTAAGTAGTAAATGTTTTATACTTACTTACTGGCTTTTAAGAAACCCGGAGGTTTGTTGCCGCCCTCACGTAAGCCCGCCTTTGGTCACTATCCTGAGCAACATTAATCCAGTCTCTATCATCATATCCCAACGCCCTAAAATCCATATTAATATCATCTTCCCATCTACATCTCGGCCTCCCCAAAGGTCCTTTTCCCTCCGTCCTCCCAACTAACACTCTATATGCATTTCTGAATTCGCACATACGTGCTACATGTCCTGCCCATCTCAAACATCTGGATTTAATGTTCCTAATTTTGTCACGTGAAGAATAAAATGTGTGCAGTTCTGTGTTGTGTAACTTTCTCCATTCGCCTGTAACTTCATCCCTCTTAGCCCCAAATATTTTCCTAAGCACCTTATTCTCAAACACCCTTAGCCTCTGTTCCTCTCTCTAAGTGAGAGTCCAAGTTTCACAACCTTAAAGAACAACCGGTAATATAACTGTTTTATAAAGTAAATGTTTTATAGTTTTTTTTATTTTTTCCATACCCAAACGGATCATCCTGTAAGATAAAATTTTCACAACTACTATATAATACATCAAATATATTTGATGTATTAAGAATGATTACAGTTATCACAAACTGTTGTTGAATATGGCCATAAAAGTCATTTAAATATGCGCTCCTGCATATTGACTTACATAGGTTTAAATGCAGGTAGTAGGCCGTAAAACAGTGCAATGAGAGGAGTTCGATCGGCACCGTGGATCGTGTCCCGGCATAGCTCAGTTGGAAAGACCCCTCAGCGCGCAGAGCTGAGAGGTCCCAGGTTCGAATCCCGGTGCCGAAAATAATTTTTATCGATTTAATTGTGATAATACTGTATAATAGTTTGACACTTCTTTCTTTAATAATACAACCGGTAGCAATGCAGATTGTCAAATTCACGCAAGAAATGATGTAAGGGTGAATTCGAGTTGTGGAAAACATTATCATGCAGTTATAGTTATTACGCTTGGTCTACCTTATGTAACTACATCATTCTTATTTCTCGAAACGTATTGCTGTTTTGATTACATTTTTAACATTCTTCTAACTTTATAAAGAATAGCAGTAGTAATTTGCAGATATTTTTTTTTACATGAATTCATTAAATAAATTTCATAATGCAACTGATTAACGTACTGTATATATGTGAAGTTACCAGTTTGTGTTGACGTCTGTTGTAACTTTGATTTCCTTGATTATCACTGAAATTCAACTAAGATTAACAATGGAAATTGCACCATTGCTTTTTTGCAACATCACGCACCTGTACAATTTCATTAACATTAATTGCATGCGCTAATTGGACGTTTAAATAATTTAGCAGTAATCATTTCTGTTCATACTAATTGTAGTGTAGATATAATTACTGGTAATTAACAGGGGGCATTAAATATAGATATTGTCGTGTATTTAAGTAGCGTGTAAACTGTAGTAGTTTCACAAATCTGTCAGTCGCAGAAGATACGATTAATAACCTAGTATAACACGTATACGGAAAGATTTCTAACAAATTATACTAATGAGTTTCGACATCTAATTTGTATTATAAAGATAGAGAGGGGTCTGTTGTACTCTCATCTGTGCCATTATTGAGTCTTTACAAAAAATAGATGACAGTGGACTATGTTAAAATGTATTCCTGTCTCTTAATTCAAATGACTCAACATTAGTATTGGCTCTGAAGAAGCCTTCCAGTTCAAAGAGTTACTCAATAAATAATTATACTGTACAAAGTAAATTGCACATAACCTCTTATTATATTCCAGTTTATTCAGAACTTTTCATACTAGTGAACAGGGTGCGAATTAAGATTTCTGATGAGGGGGGATAGAATCCTAGATAGAGAGTAAGCTTTTACAGTTACATAATAACAGTGTCAACGCTATAAAACTGACAAATCCTAATAAGGTGTATTCATTATAGCTGTCTTAAATTATATGAGACTGACAATACTTAACTATGTAAGTTTTTTTCCCCATTATTTCCACCGGAATACAGCTACAACTCTCTGATCCAAATGTTGCAAACTAAGAAACTTTTATGATGAAACTCTTCAATCGTAACAGTTAAACCAGCTTTAAATGAACTGCTGTGAAAATAACGAAAAATACTTAAAAGACTACTGAACTGTACCCGAGCACGAGTATATGCTCATTTCGGGTATATATTCATATGTATCATTTCAAATATAAATTGTGAACAAATTTGAAATTTGGAAAAAAAAAAAAAAAAAAGATGATGACAATAGTTTCCTCTCCATAGTTGTTCGCATTGTAAAGATTTTTACATATGTTGTTTATTGACATTTCTGGCTTTGAGCCAGAGGCCGTTTTAGGGTCTTATACGCGCAAGACGCCCCCTCCAGCCATTTTTGCGTATACAGAAATAAAAACGTGAATATCAACAAGATGAGACATTTTGAGGTAATGACTTTTAAATAAAACAATAGTTCAGTGAATAAAACTTGTAGGTCTATGTAAACGACTTAATATTTTGTTTAAACTTTAAGGGTTTGTTTTATTCAAATAATTGAACTTAGTTTTCGAATTATCGTTCAGGTGAGATCCTGTTGCAATGCACTACTGCAATCGTTCACGAAAACTCACCATGATAAAGATCTGTACTTATGGACCAAACTTCACAGCGAATCTTGTGCAACTCCCGAGCATTATTTAGTTTAGAAGTTGGGCCAGTAGAAATTTAATCATCTTCGATCAGCATGGGGCAATCTTGAATTTTTACAGGTACCTGCAACAAGTCTTAGAAGATTTTTTTTTTTCATTAGGCTATGTTTCCAGATACCATCCTTACAAGATTCAATCAGTCCAAGTTTAAACGGTACGACAAAACATTCCTTTAGAAGAGTACTGCTATGCTTCATTTCTACTGCAAAAAAATTATCCAGAATTTGTTAGCAGTATTTTAATGATTAATTCATAACGGTTTCTCAGCCGGGTGCAAATCTGAGAAGAATTAATGAATATCCAGCGCCGGCAAAGTCTCAAGTCCTACACCATTTTAATGAATGATGGACCCATTTTTGTCTATTACGTTTCCTAAACATTCAGAATCACAGTTTCCCATTAGGTAAAACTCAACGAGAGAACTGTGAAATATCATTAGCCATTACTCATTACATACCTAACATATTGTTGTATGATGTGGAATAAGATCTTTTTTTTTTTGTTAGGAGGGAGGGAGAGAGGGAACATCCCACGCACTACAACCTGAGGTCTGTTGTACACCCCCTATATGGGATGAGTTGCATGCCCACCGATCCTCCACGCGCACCGACCTAACCACTTGAACCTCTTAACGACCGGTCCCTACAGCCAACAGATCCATATACCACTCCTGCTTCGGCAACTCCCCCTCACCCCAATATATCCTTAACGGTCCGAGGCGGAAGTCCTCCCCCGAGAAGGTCTACACCGGGTTCCGTTGCAGAAATATCAATCATCACATGAATACAATCCACGGAGGCCGGTCGAGAGAGCCAGCAGCTTCGGAGGGCCGCCTGTAGAGCGATCTGAAAACCAGAAGCAGTAACGGGATATCGATCGACCTTACTTTTTTTAATCTTTATGGCGAAGTAGCAAATGAATTCAGAACGATATTCACCAATTGTGGAGAATTTCCTCATTCTTGCATCAGAAGAACTAATGCTTATTCGAAAATCCATGGTTTCAGCAAGATGGAGCAACTGCCCATGCGGCTTAAAGCTTTATGAAAGTTTTGCAGAACTTTCTTGGGTTTATCATCAGATTAGATGAAATTACGCACTCCAAATTTCTGTGGGGTTTTTTGAGAGAAGGATAGAAAGAGTATTCTTTAATAAACGTAATAATACTCAAAAGTTGGACAAGAATATATATATATATATGGATTTAGCAACATTGATTCAGAATTATAATCTCATGTAACAGCGATATTCTCTGCGAGCTGGCAGCAGACCATTGAAAGTATAGAAGCTTACTTGAAAGATGTAATTTTTTAAAAATAACTTCAGTTGTGTAAACAAAATGAATCATAAACTTTTAATAAGTTGCTGAAAAGTTTAAGTACAGGTTTCATTCGTTTTATGAGATTTTATATCACTTTAAAAGGGGATTCTTAACAACGTCCAACATGTACTGTACTGTACATGAATACAGTATAATCCTCACCTCTTGATTTCAAGTGAACGTGTACTATGTAACGTTTGCAGTCAGCCTAAGGACGATCGCTTTCAAGCACGAAGTTTGAGAGCATCAGCCGATCTCTTTCGACATAAAACCCCAATCATGCAGCGAGTGACCATGAACGCCAGGCCCACTCAACTCGCACAGCTCTGCGATACTCTTAAGAGGCTTTCACTGGCTGAAAACTGGGCTTCGCAGTCTCCTCTCAGAACGTCAGGGGGTGAGGCCGAACTCCACTGCGCCCACATCTGAAACTCTCGCTGAATTAATTCAAGCTCTAAAATGGTAGTAGGTATTGGCTATTAAGAATGTGTACAATGTTCGCCACATTATCGTGTTACTATCAAGACGGCTTTAAGGAGAGATAAAACGAGAAATTCATTTTTCATAAAAATATTGTCGAAATTCATGAATTATTTAACCATCTGTTTCTATTAAATAATAAATGCTTACTTACTCACTTACCAACTTATTACAGATGGCTTTTAAGGAACCCACAGGTTCATTGCCTCCCTCACATAAGACTGCCATCGGTTCCTATCCTCTGTAAGATTAATTCACTCTCTATCAACATATCCCCCCCTCTCTCAAATCCATTTTAATATTATCCTCCCATATACGTTCCGGCCTCCCCAAAGGTCTTTTTCCCTCCGATCTCCCATCTAACACACTATAGACATTTCTGGATTCGCCCATACGTGCTACATGCCCTGCCCTTCTCAAACTTCTGGAATTAATGTTCCTAATGTTGTCAGGTGAAGAATACAATGCGTGCAGTTCTGCGTTATATAACTTTCTCCATTCTCCTATAACTTCATCCCTCTTAGCCCCAAATATTTTCCTAAGAACTTTATTCTCAAACACCCTTAATCTCTATTCCTCTCTCAAAGTGAGAGTCCAAGTTTCACAGTAATACAGAGCAACCGGTAATATAACAGTTTTATAAATTCTAACTTTCAGATTTTTTGACAGCAGAAGTTACCTGGTTGATGTTTTTTCCGGGGTTTTCCCTCATCCCAATTTGAGCAAATGCTGGGTAACTTTCGGTGCTAGACCCCGGACTCATTCCACCGGCATTACCACCTTCACCACATTCAGATGTTAAATAACCTAAGATGTTGATACAGCGTCGTAAAATAACCTACTTAAATAAGATAAAACTGTCCTGACTTTGACTAGTTGTTTTATATGAAGGTTACTGAATAGCTCCTCCCTTTCCAATCCACGCCAATTTTCTTTATTATTCCCATCAGTTTATGAGGCTTAGAATTTAAAGTTCTGTAAAATTATGTTTTCATCAAATAATTTTTTTTTTAAATTTCTGATTACAAACCTAGTAAATTTCCTTCTAAAGTTTGCTCCCTGAAGGTACTGGATGTCAAATACATATTAATCACTCTGGATGAAAATTTTACTGCAAATATGTATGAGGTAGCTGCGTGTTTCTATGGACTTATTTTGTAAAAAATGCTGATAGTTTACTTTATTAATTTATATATGTTTTTTCATGAATTGTAGAAAAAATTGCATATTCAGATTTTGAAATAAAAAAAAAATTCTGAATGTGAATAAATGGGATATTTTATGGAATGAATACATAGAAATGTTTCTCATTGTGTTGTGATCGTAACCAAAAAAGTAAGCTCGAAAATTGAAATCTTCTACTAAAATTTTGGTCTGAAAATATTTCTACAAAATAAAAAAAAAATAATAATAAAAAAATCAAAACCAAAAACAATTGGGAGTTCAAAATTAGGATTTTGTTAGTCCTTCACATAATAAACATTCTTTCAAGGTTTGGTTAAAAAAAAGTGTCATTTTTAGTTCAGTGTCCTCTTAAAAGTCTACTTTTCAATAAAAAAATCAATGTCATAACGGATATAGGCCTATGTGTGGAAAAAGTTTCATTAAATACGGCACACTTCGAAAAGTGACATGCCTTAACAGGCTTCTCAGCCATGTTATAGCGCATCAATGTCAGACAATAAAATATCATATTACGTAGGCCTATGTGGGTAATTCATTTCCTTTCCTTATAATATGTGCTGGAATTGTCGATCATTCTCTCTTATGCACATTTCACATCATTCGAAAATATTTCTAGACACACACTGGATTACGTCTATGTCGATAGAATTAAACCTTACGAACATGGTATAATTCAATTTATAATTGATTATCGTGTAAGTCTTTCATTTTAACAATTTCATCGCTTTCCAGGCTAATACCTTTGGTACACCCATCTGTTGAGCTAATCCTCTTGACGATTTTGTGGGACACTGCTGCAGTCTGTAGTTTGTCATTGAGTTTTTTTTTTTTTGGAAGAATGCGACTTATGCGCCTTATTTTTCTTATTTGAAACTAAGCCGCTTCCGCTCATTTTTTCAATAAACTCTGTTTGTTTTTAGTCAGATTGTTGTTGAACGTTAGAATATTTCTCCTTGTACGAATTCTCTGTAATATACCCTAGGTACATGTCAGTAAGTAACATAAGCTGTCTATTGTACTCGAAGACAAAATTTTACTTTTCCATTAACTGAGCCTAAATGTCATACAATTGCAGCTCTTAAACATGGCACTAGTTTGGGCCCAAGACTTTATAATAAAATTACAAACCAATTTGAAATATTTTTAAATTGAAGCTTTTAAAAAAGAAATTTGCAAAATTATCCATGATATATAATATTAACAAATGTATTTTTTTTTACATTTTATTTCTGTCGACTATATTCATGTTTTTATTGAATACTAGCCGTACCCGTGCGCTCCGCTGCACCCGTTAGAAATAAATATAAAGTAATTACATAATTAAAATAGGACATTTGATCCAGGGAACATTCGTGTTTGATAGAAGGATAAATCGTTTAATATGTTACTTAATTTAAATTGCATCCAAATATTTAAAATGCGATCATTTTGGTCCAGAGAGCAATCATATGGTGCAATGACAATTCCTTTAACATGTACCTTAATTGTTATTACATGCAACCATAGTTTAATGAAGATTCACATCATTTAGATTTAATGTGCATATTTTATTTTACTTGTTATAGGTTTCCATTGAATTATGGTAATAACTTAATTTTAACCCTTGTTTTCTACGTATTCAGTAAATGGTGCTTGGCCCACTATGGTTCTGAATCCTTCAGATAACTTAAATTATATTATATTATATTATATTATATTATATTATATTATATTATATTATATTATATTATATTATATCATATCAGAAGTTACTGTAATAACATTATAACATTATGTCCATCTAGAGAAACTACACATTCCAATGGTGAAATAATATAATTAATTATACAAATCGGTTAATTTAGCTTCCGATATTACTTCATACAAACACAGAAACATTCTATGTAAGCTATCTTTCATAGCTTTCGATTGTTGCTGTCCAAGCCCCTTATAGACGAAGTCATTTGTGTTTTAATTCATTACACGGCCTTAAATGGCAGTTATTTTAATTTTAAAACTCATTTATCTCATTAAATATCAGTCCTATCAAAATTTTTCAAGGAATAAAACTTATCGCAAATTATGTTTAAAGATACTTTTGTTATGTAACATTTTTCACAAAAATCAGTAATATGCGATATTTTTCTATTTATTTAATTCAGGCCCTCTTATAACACCCCTTTTAAATAATGTATTTTGAATGCTATATAGCCTAAAATCTAAGTTACAACGAACTTAATTTATATTCCAATTTTCATCGAAATCCGTCCAGCCATTATCGCGTAAAAAGGTAACAAACATACAGACAGACAGACAGACAGAGAGACATACAAACAACAATTTCAAAAAAGCTATTTTCGGTTTCAGGGTGGTTAATTATATGTTAGGACCAATTATTTTTGGAAAATCGAAAATTACCAGAATAATTTCGGCTACATATTTATTATTAGTATAGATCACTGACTTCTGTCGGATTGTTAATTTAAATTAAATTGAATTTTTCTCTCTTTTTCTCGTTCTTCTTTATTCTTGCTCTTCTGCTGTATTTATTGGTTTAAATTAAGTTACTTACTAAATTTAGTAAACTGTCCTGGTAAATTTTATGTTATATTATTGACTAAGACCACACCGTACACGAGCCTGGCTCTTACGGAAGTGGCTAGAAACATTTTTTTTTTATAAATTGTAATTTGTACTCAGTAGCTAGCTAGTTAAATAAATAAATAAATAAATAAATAAATAAACAAAAATGTGTAATACATTGTCACGAACTAAACTCAACTGCACTGAATGGAAGTCAGCTATATACTAAAGCCCTAACCTTGACGTCACTTCAGCCTGTATTACTAATCCATAGGCTTACTACACAACACAAAACCTTCCCATGCTCGGTGTAGGAGAAATATATACACACACTCTATTCTCGACAGTCGCTTTCGATCTATAACATTAAAAGTCCGACGGAATTTACGTGAGTGAAACCAGTGTCTGTGGAAAGTTCTTTAATATGTTTTTTCTTGTGGTATTCTGTTATGCGAATTGAAAATTAATTTCCTTGTCCATTACATTCAACTTATATTTCTTTTTCATTTTCTTGTTAAACGATCCCAATTTCGGCACTTAGCAAAGTGTTTATACTTATGAAACATAATATAGGCTATTATTACGTAGTATGTATATTGAGACTCTATAAAATAACGCAAATTGATAATAGAAGAATGGCGAATTAAAGTGACAAGAATATACCTCCTTTACAGCCGCTTTCTCCAAGAAAAATCTTACACAATCCATTGGCGAAACACACTTTAATAGACACAGTAGTCTGTCTCTCTCAGGAGGTTATCTGATTTTACAGGTCAATAAACTGTACCGCACAATGGTCATGTCGTTACGTTACGATACAGATTGTCAATTGGAACCGTAAAACGATTGTCATTTTGTGGTCGTGTAGTGCATTAACGTCTCGACCATTGCCTCTCGGATTATCTTGTCCGCAGCAGTGGCCGTGTTAATTCTGACACATCATACCCATCAACGGGCCATATGCCCATTTAAACCAACAACAATAGCTAAATCCACCCAAAACAACAATTTTCCATATTAATACCATTTCATACTTCGTTATGCTCAATAAACCATACGAGTGTAATGATTACCATTCCAGCCTTTCACACAGGATTTTCGTAGTCATTGCAGATGTGCAGATTTTTTTTCGGTTTCCCCTACCGTTAACATTACACTATTACTCTCACATCACTGTTTTATCATTCACTTCCGACGTTCTCATTACATTATTTCTGCAAAAATTTTTTTTCATGGTTTACTTCCTATAAATTCGTTTGCAAATAAGTTCAATAACTTTACACAAGCTGAAGAACCGAAAAAAATAAGTTAAACAAACACTCTGTTTCCCTATAAACAAGAAAAATAAGACAAGGAAAGAAGTTGACCTCAAAATTAATCATGCAATAGTGGTGTAAAGTACTATACAAAAGATCCACACCTGTGGAGTAACGGTCAGCGCGTCTGGCCGCGAAACCAGATAGCCCGGGTTCGAATCCCGGGCGGGACAAGTTACCTGGTTGAGGTTTTTTCGGGGTTTTCCCTCAATCCAAAACGAGCAAATGCTGGGTAACTTCCGGTGCTGGACCCCGGACTCATTTCACCTGCATTATCACTTTCATTTCATTCAGACGCTAAATATCCTGAGATGTTGATACAGCGTCGTAAAATAACCCAATACAAAACTATACAAAGTGAACCGTAAGCAAAGTCATTAAATTCAGGGACTTATTCTTTGCGATATTTCAAACAAAAATTTTAATACAATTTTGCTCGTTTTTTATTCCTTTATGGTGTAAAAGTTACTTTTTGTAAAATATTTCATAGAGTGTCCTGGGAAAGCCAATGATTTAATTCCTAATATGCTCTATCAATTTAAGAGAGCAGGGAATATGATAATAAATGATAGAAATAATTTTAGTTTTGTCCTTTAAATGTGCAGAAATTTGATCCGAACAAATATACTATTTTAAAATTCCCTTTTAGAACGAAAAGTTACTTTCGTTCAGATCAAATGTCTGCATATTTAAAGAACAAAACTAACATTATTTCTAATGATTACTATCATAATACACTGCTCTCTTAAATTGACTGTGTATATTGGGAATTAATTCAGTAGCTTTCTCAAAATGGGTTTTGAAATGTTTCATATAAAATATTTTTTTCCCTCGGAAAGGAAGCAAAAACGAAGAAAATTGTATGAAAGTTTTTAGTTTGAAATATGTCAAAGAAAATAAACCCTTGAAAATAATTATATTATTTGCGGTTCACCTGAATGTGCTTATGCCTGTATGATAGACAAACATTTGAATCAATAGAGATGCATTTTTCAAGTAAAATGCGAGAGTATCCCTACAAGAAGAAGAACGTAGTAAAGACATTAGAAATTAGCTAGAAATCTTGAACTTGATGTATAACCTATAATATTATTTTCATTTTGGAGCACTTGCAATGGGTTTTATGCGGTTGAAGCATACCAACCTGGAATAAAGATTTTAAAAGTAAAACATGCGAAAAAAAGTATGAAAATTTTTAAGTACTCACTTACAAATAGCTTTAAGGAACCCGCAGGTTCATTGCCGCCCTCACATAAGCCCGCCATCGGTCCCTATCCTGTGCAAGATTAATCCAGTCTCTATCATCATATCCCACCAACCTCAAATCCATTTTAATATTATCCTCCCATCTACGTTTCGGCCTCCCCAAAGGTCTTTTTCTCTCCTGTCTCCCAACTAACACTCTATATGCATTTCTGGTTTCGTCCATACGTGCTACATGCCCTGCCCATCTCAAACATCTGGATTTAATGTTCCTAATTGTATCATTTGAAGAATATAATGCGTGCAGTTCTGCGTTGTGTAACTTTCTCCATTCACCTGTAACTTCATTCCTCTTAGCCCCAAATATTTTCCTAAGAACTTTATTCTCAAACACCCTTAATCTCTTTTCCTCTCTCAAAGTGAGAATCCAAGTTTCACAACCATACAGAACAACCGGTAATATAACTGTTTTATGAATTGTAACTTCAAGATTTTTTGACAGCAGACTAGACGACAAAAGCTTCTCAACCGAATAATAAAAGGCATTTCTCATATTTATTCTGCGTTTAATTTCCTCCCGAGTGTCATTTATATTTGTTACTGTTGCTCCAAAATATTTGAATTTTTTCATCTCTTCAAAGAATAAATCTCCAATTTTTATGAAATTTTGAATAGTTGGAGAAAAATATCAGTTTAGTTTCCTACCACTAGTAATGTAAAACATAGTACACTATTAAAAATAGCTAAAGTTATTTTTAGAGATTGTAATATTATAATTGGAACTTGTTGACTTATTGCAGAAATGTCTCATTTTGCTATTATGTGTTCTTGGGTTTCAAGGAAACTCTGCAACCATTGCCCATAAAGCTCTTTGTTTCAGATTTTCACACTCTTTGACACGGAAATTGGCCGCTGTTCAGAGACTATGTCTCACTTGGAATAGCTCGGGAATCATAGTATGAGCTGTGTTTATTTGCGTGCATTTTATATAGAGAGATTCGAAGCCGGGTATTGTAACGGGAAGAAAGAAATCTATCGCTAAGCCATAAACGCTTCGTAGGGAATATGCCGTTTTGTGACATACAAATACGTCGCCGATACAACTTGATTTCATCCTCGGACCTCGATGTTTGATATTTTTCCGTATGAATCTCGTTTTAACCAGAGCGAAACTGACAAATTCAAGCTATAGGAGAGCGACTATTTTCCGTGTCAAAGGGAATACGAACAAACATTATTAGGGTCTGTATTCCAGCCACTTATAAACTGGAATAAAGTTGCCTGATTCGAAGTATATATGACGTCACAGCGCAGGTATACGTACGTTCGTATAGAAAATAGTTACGCATCCTCTGCCCTCTTCCTCTAGAACAGGGATGAGACGATATTAGCTCCCAATCACGGTAGAAGAGCTCGAACTTGATCACGGGCGCATAGCGCGTCCACTGTAACGTAGACAACAGGGATGTACATGCACATGCAGCGAATAAAGGCAGCAATTATTATAATAACTCGCGTTACTAAATTTCTGGTTATGTAATAGGGCTAATTATTCAGTTACTTAATATACATGTACATATATAAACAAATCGCAATGGGAAGGGTGTTTTAGGAACACAAAGAGAAATAGGAAAATTTAATTGTATGTAAACCATTTTCTTGTTAAAAGCAATTATTTATTATGTAAATACTTCACTTCATTGGTTAGGAGAAACTAATAGGGTCTACCTGCTCGACGTGTGTAATCTCTAAGTACTTTTGAGTATCTGTTTAAAAAATAATAACGACAATATTGATTGAAATAGAGTACGCGATTGTGAAAATGTAGTCCTTACTCTCCAGTCGTGATTATGTAATGAGTTTTCTTAGAGTATTTGTGAGATGCACGTAACACAAAAAACAAATTGATTAAATTAAGATATTGAGAGCCATCGTAATTTTTGGGGTCAAACATTTAAGGGGGTATGTATGACTTTTAAAACTTCCACACTTTTCAGCTAAAAATGTGTGAAATTTAAACTATATAAACAGATTTATAATAATATCTGTACAAAAATTTGGTGCAATTAGGTATAATAGTTTTGAAATTATATTTTTAAGTATATTTTATATTGACGTTACTAAAAAAAAGCTCTTTGCATCAAAGTTTTCAAAATGTTTAGTTCATATTCGCTCAAAATCTTGAAAAAAGTTATTGGAATAAAAGTGAATTGGCTTTTTGAGCTTAGTAATAGTATAAGTTAAACTGCAATCAAAGATGAAATATTATTTCTAAATTAAAGAAACACGTAGTCTAATAAAAGTAAATATCCCGAAACAAGCAACAAATAAAACATCAACAATACATTTAAAATAAAGAAATAAAAGGAAGCCAGATACAATCTACTGACCCAAACGTAAATTAATTTATCTACGATGTCAATTCCTAAATCAATTTATTTCTCTTTTCTCCTGAATAATGCCTATATTTTTTTTAATGTTGCGTCTCATAATGCCGTTTTATATTGCTTTTTTTGCAAATGATATATTTTTTTTTACACAAACACTGGACTTCATCACCATGTTCGAAGCATAAATATTGTATCTTCCACTTTTCCTTGAAACTTTATTGTATGAGCGCTTTTGTTCCGTCATGATGCGCAGTGTTCTAAGATCTGTACATCCTTTAGCAGTGTTTACAGGTAAAAGAGCTCCGCGCGCGCGCTGCGGGCAGAAAATAGCTCTCGCCCGCAAATATTAGTCACTATCGCAAGACTGCTCTAGAAAGTAAAATCGGGACGCAATCATAGTGAGTAGTCTTATCGATCACTGCTCTCACTAGTGGTATTATTTCAGTAACTACACCTTTGTGGCTGATTGTTCATTACACAGGTAAAATACCTTGAGTAAGCGTGTAATATTGCAGGGCATAGTTGAGAATATTTGAACTAATATTTTCACTGTCAATATAGACAAAATTACATATACATTACATTGTGTAAAATAAACGTAAAAGTGACAAAAACAGTGAACTGAAAGACACTGCAATACCAAAAGACCCAGAAAGTGTGTTGAACGTAATTTCAAAGAATCAGTACCATCAAAATCTGAAAATTATGAAGATATTAACTCCACGTTTAACATGGATTTGTGTAGCCAACCATGATGTTCAGTGCCAACATCTCAATTAATAAATTGAGCAATCTACATTTTACGGAATTTATAGAAAAGTATATAGAAAATTAGTGGAGTTTCAGTGATTAACGACATATGCAATATCCTAATGAAACAAGAAAAAATATCAGACAACAGGAATATCTTGTACCTACATTATGCTCGGGAGTTGACTCTACTCCACGAACCTGCAGCGAGACACATTTGTTTACATCCCTATTCGATGCATTGCCTGAGTCCGGCGTACTATATACCCACTGTGTCTGTAACTTCAGTCTTTTGTTAGCTGGAATACGGAGACTAAACATTATATACAATAGACCTAGTGCGTGATTTCCTTCGTACGACCAGAGAGTAGATATAGTAGTTCTTATAGCATAACAAAATACCCGCATTAAACTATTGAATAACATAATCATTAATTTATGCATTAAAATGTAGCAATACATGTCTATAAAACATCTAATTTAATTAACATTCAAGGTTATAAAACTACGACAGACAGTCTTCAGGAAAATTCCTTTTGCTACCTTGTTCTAGATCGTCCAAAATCTCGATAGACTTGTCGTTTGTAATTTAGTACTGTTTTCGGTAGCCTACTATTGTTCATTCTTAAAATATGCTTGTACCAGCTGTTTTTGTTGGGTAATAGTTTCTTCTAAATTTGCGGATATCTGTATTTCTGTTCTTTTGTAAACGAGTAACACTAGCTACTGCTCTCAAAATTTGATTTCCGTAGTTTACATTCTTCTTTTATCTTTTTTTCTTTATTGTCCAGTTCTCGCAGCTATACATTTGCATCGGAGTTCCTAAGACTTTATAGAATTTCATTCATGTACTTCTTTGTGTTTTGTCTTAAAGATTTTCTACTAGTCCCACATAGACTTCCAAATTTGTTTAGTTTGATATCTGTATCTTCACTACAGTCTTGTAATACATTTTTTAGTTTTATAAGTATGGATGGCTACAAAGTATGTGATGAATTACATTTCATTGGTGTTGCTTTAATTTTGAAATTTATGGTCTTTATATTTAATTATAGAATACAATTGCTTAATTTGATCCATTACACAATTCGTCTTTACGGATAAAATAACAACCAAAAGAACAGCACCTTTGGAAAGTTTTAAGTTACCCCTTTCAATCCCATTAAAGCTTTAGAAGTGAAATAACATCTGCAGTAAGGACAAATTTTGTGAGGACGTTTCTTTTTTCTTCCCATATCATCTCCACGTGTGATGATTAATAATATCAGGCATCCCATCAGGCAACAGTAGCCTGTCAGTATTTCTATTAATGCACTTTATTTATTTATTTATTTATTTATTTATTTATTTATTTATTTTATTGATAGTAGGCTTGAAATGAATACAATTTAATAAAATGAAAGATAAACTAGCCCACTTCTGAATGAGTAAGACTTGTACTCAGGAGCGGATTCCAATACAGACAAAAAAACCACTATTATTTAGTACTACTTATATGAAAATTCCTGAAGTCAGTCATTGAACGTCGGTGAGGAAGTTATCGCCTATATGAAGTAATGTTTCATTAAAAGATCTTTGGAAATTCTTAGGAACTTCTTTCAGTACTACCTTTATTTCAGTATTTGAAGCAAGGTCGATCTTCATCACCATTTGGCTCTGGCGTACAAAGAAAGATCAGGTTCATTCTGACAAACATATTGGACTCATTTCGTGCAACATCATATCTTGAAGAACCCGGCATAAAGTGCCAGTTGTCAATTATCATCAATGCCAATCACTAATTAGGCCCTACTAAACTTATTTCTACTGCATCCAGTAGTCTTCCCAATGGCATAATTTTTAGCCAGCAAGGTCTTATTTGTATTCCATAATTATTTTATGCGCAGTGTTCTAGTTTTACAACAATATGAACTGCTTGGTATTACAAATCCGAACAGAAAATAGGACCAAAAGGAGTATGAGAAAACATATGAAACTGATTAAGGCTCAGTCATTTAATTAACTCCACCCTTTTGATGTTAGAGGTACGCACACATTCGGAACGAAGTGCTCAGGGCCTCCTAACCTGCCTCTACGTTTATTCTAATTATAATTCTATCTGCCTAAGGATACGCTATTGTTCTGGATAGTAAGGTTGCTTTATCGTGAAAAAATGTGAAAAGTAGAACACGAAAGAAAAGGTGAAGTACAATACTCTTTTGTGCATGAATTTCGCATTATAAAATCAATACTATTACTACTAATACTACTACTACTAATACTACTACTACTACTACTACTACTGCTACTACTGCTACTGCTGCTACTGCTACTGTTGCTGCTACTACTACTGCTGCTACTGCTACTGCTACTACTACTACTACTACTACTACTACTACTGATACTACTGATACTACTGCAACTCCTGCACCACCACCGCCGCCGCCGCCGCCACCACCACCACCACCACCACCACCACCACCACCACCACCACCAACACCAAACGACATTTCATACAACTTGAGAGGAAGCGAAGGCATTTCTTCCCTCTTCTACTTGCTCTGAGTCCGTCAGTAACAGAATGGTGGCTGTTACCTCTTATACCTGCACCCCCCAAGTACTACATACAAAAAAATAAAATATTAAATAAAGTACATAAGTGGATATAAAATACACTGATTCAGATGATTAACAATTGCACTGAGTATGTTTTAATGCCGTTGTTACAATATTTTCAACTAATATTTAAATTAAGGAATGTTAGTTTGTATTATTAAGTAAGAGGGGAGTGATAGTGGAGATTATCCCATTGTGTATGCTATAGAGTAGCAACTAGCGGTGAAAAAAACATTTATCTTCTGCTCTCAGTAGCTTTTTAATGTGCCAGTTGATATAAACAACAATAAAATGCAATATAAGAAATATAGATTACGGTAAACATTTTCAATAGTAAGAATTTTCACTTTGTTCAAAGTCAATTAGTGGAATGTTAGTGAGATGGACAATAGGATCTTCCCATTCACAGATGGTAAAGAGTGTGAGCAGAGGGGAAGCCCTGTCAACCAAACTGAAATGGGGATTACTACTACTACTACTACTACTACTACTACTACTACTACTACTACTACTACTAATAATAATAATAATAATAATAATAATAATAATAATAATAATAATAATAATCTTATCCTTCTTATTTGGTATTGCAGCCCAAGTGGGCCTTAACCTTCTCTATGGCTCTCTTCCATCCTTCTCTACCCATCGCCAACTCCCTCCAATTCCTTATTCCTAATCTAATAAATAATAATAATAATAATAATAATAATAATAATAATAATAATAATAATAATAATAATAATAATTGCAAAATTAAGACAAGTTTAATTGCATGTAATTCTGAAGTCGAGCATTTACAACAATTTATCCTTGTTGTAGTCCAGCAAAAATATTATGGAACATGTTCTTTCACTCCTGAAGCTTTAATGGGATTGAAATTGTTAAATTAAAAGTTTTCACAGCTGCATTCCTTTTCTTTATTGTTTTTTTATTCATAAGGAGATGTATAATGGACCAAATTAAACAAATTTGTCTCGCGTGGAAGGCATTCTGGACTATCAAGTTCATCATGCTGGAGAAAACACTCAGCAAAAAACTCAGAATAGAAATATTGGAGACCTACGTAACCCCTGTACTGTTGTATGGGTTGCAGACATGGTCTCTCACTGCATATGTTCGTAACAACCTCCAAATATGCTAAAGGAGAATGCTGAGAAGGATACTAAACTTATCACTGAGGGACAGAGTTCCAAACGAAGTGCTTCAAAAGATATCAGCAATTGAAGATCCCAGCACTGCAAGCCACCAACACCAAATGGAAGTGGGGAGGCCATGTTGCAAGACTTAGAGATGGAAGATGGACGCAGAAAGTCGCACTAAGGGACCCCCGAATTGGGAGGAGATCACGCGGAAGACAAGAACAAGATGGGCCGACCTCTTCAGAGAACGTGTGGGAAGCCATTGGTCAAGCAGAGGAAGATATAGAAAAGAGTGGGAAAACCTAAGAAGACAGGAGAACAGTGACCAAAACCATTGCGACAGAAACAGGATAAGTGAACAATATCAAAACAGTGCAGAATGTGAACCAAGTGAACATCTCTTACGTGGAGTAGCTCACCGCGTGAGACAAATAGAATTCTCCCTCAACGGGACCTTTTTAGGATTATCATTTCATTTCATTCTAATAATTTAGTATAAACAACATAAATTTCAAAATAAATGCAACACTATTGAAATGTAATTCATCACATAATTTGTAAGCCTTCCATTCTTATAAAACTACTAATTTTTTTTAAAACAATTTTTTGATCGATCAGCGCATTTAGCGCTATATAGATCATTTGTAAAATATATAAATACAATATATGGCACTGAATTAAGCGTAGCCTAGATTGGGCTCCTCAATGAACAAAAATAATTATTAATAAGTAATTATTTACATAGGTTGGTGTGATAAATTTTTATTATATTATGTGGTCCATTGGAAGTCGGCTCTTGATTCTGGTGGGCAAAATGTGGACTTCCTTCCAAGAGAGTAGTGGACGGCGTCTGGAACATTTTCTAGATTGTTACAGAACTTCTTAGCTTGTGAATGAATAAACTGTTGGATTGTGTCAATACCGGTTTCTCTGTGTAGTTGGCTGTTACGGACAAACCATGGAGAATTGAGTGAAATTCGTAAAACTTTATTTTGAAATGACTGGATGTGTTTAATTTCACTTATTGCAGCTCCTCCCCAGACAGGACAGGCATAAAGCAGTAGAGGTCGTAATAGAGATGTGCAAAGTAGCAAGCAATTTTGTAGCTTTAGAGATGAGAACTACTAAAATGTAGTTATTTATTTGGATGTCTATTACAAGACTGCAGTGAAGATATAGATATCAAACTAAACAAATTTGGAAGGCTATGTGGGACTATTAGAAAATTTTAAAGACAAAACAGAAGTACATGAAATAAATAAATAAATAAATAAATAAATAAATAGGGACATTAAATCCATACAATGTAAATCGAGTGAATTATTGTTACGTTAATAGGGAATATTTATATATTGAAAACAAAAATCTTATATTAGAAAAAATATATTTTAAGAAAAATCATTGTCTAAGCAATCTTTTTGAGAACCGGTTTTGGAAAGAGTCAATGTCTGACAGCCCCTTAAGGCATGAGATAGGGAATTCCAATGACGAGAAATTGAAACTGTGAACGCTGAAGAGTATCGGGAAATATTATGGTGAGGTATACTCAATGTGCCGTTAATCTGAGATCGAGTATTTAGGTTATTATTGGAATATGAATACACGAGACGACAGATAAATTGGGGTTGAGGTGCACAGAATTTGAAGTAGATAAGAAAGACCGTGTAAAATTTTGCGGTAGTTATGTCGGAGCCAAGAGGAAGATTTAAAAAATGGTGAAATATTTTCGTATTGTCGAACATTGCGAAGACATTCTGAGCAAAAATAATTATATAAACATGGGTCCTATTCTCAATATTTACAGAGTTACGTTTCGTTATTGGAACGCATTGCTGTGAACGCGTGATCTTGGTCAGCGTGCAGTCAGCAGCCAGAGCGAGCGCTACGGAAATCAAATATAGCCGTATGCAGTTACGTAGAGCGACGAGTGCCGTTCACAAGCGTGCGGCCAAGTGTACTCAAGCGGACGGCGACATTTTTTTTAAATATGTTGTAAACTATCCAAGACTGTAAATTAGGATGCAAAATTGAACTGCAAATAATTTCGTCGCTGAAAGTGGTGTGATTTGTAATAATTGTTGTCAATAATGCGTAAGAATAATGCAATTTTCTAGTTAAAAATAGAAAAAGATATATGTGCGAAGCAAGTAAAGGCTAATTCACAATAAACCGGGAACGGAAACGACAAAGAGAACGAGAACGGAAATAATGTTAAAATAAATGTATTTAAATGTGACCATTCACAATAGTTAATTGTGAATGTTCACATTTAAATACATTTATTTTAACAATATTTTCGTTCTCGTTCTCGTTGTCGTTTCCTTTGCCGGTTTATTGTGAACCAGCCTTAAGGAGTTCACAGTACATTTTTTGCTTCATAATACTTGCCAATTAAAGAAATGATACTTCTGAATGGTTCATTCTCTATTTGCATTATTGTTTTACCTTCAAACTAAAGAAGAAACGCATTTCACAAACAAATTTAAATTAGTGTAACTCTGAAAATATTGAGAATAGGAACTATGTTTATATGACATTTTTTGCTCAAAATGTCTTCAGAAATAAGCTCCGTAAAGGACGGCAAATCCTCGTGAATCATTCTGTATACATATACGGTTACTCTGGAGACAGGAGAAATAAATAAGAAGGAACAAACAAAATTTGGAAAAGAGAATGGAAATTATAATTGCAAAGATAGTTCGTTTCAGTTTTCCTCTAAATGTTTGTTGTTAACTCGAAAACTTAGCTGCATATAACCTGAGGGTAGTAATAATCCCATGCAACCTCTAAACATTAATGAGGTAATTGTTTTCAGTCATTTAAATCATCGAGATGCCTTTGGCTATAGTGAAGTATTTAAAGTAACCTGAGTCGATGTATTATAATATGATACTGAAGCACTCCTGCTTTCTGGAATTCTTAATTGTTTCTGTGTGCCATAATTAATTTCGGAAACTCTGTTTCCTTCCTTTTAATGCTGGGAGTTTTAATTTAATGTAGAAGTTGTAGCTACCGTGCGTCTTTAAGGGATAACAAAGCTTTGTTCAAGAGATAATACTGAGCTGTATTTCAGAGAAGAAACAAGTCGGCGGAAGGCAGGACTAATTAAATTATCTTCATTATGTAGATATACTCCAATTCTAAGTGTGTACCTTGCGATTCGTTGTATAGACCGAATGATAGATTTTTTCCCGGTAAAGTAAACATTACAGTTTATGTTTCTATTTCTTTAACACACAGAACTTTAAACTTGACTACTACCTACTACTTACTTAAAAATGGCTTTTAAAGAACAAGCAGGTTCGTTGCCGCTCTCACATAAGCCCGCCATCGATCCCTACCCTATGCAAGAGTAATCCAGTCTCTATAGAGTCTGGATGGGCGGAAGAGAAGGCCTACTGGCCTTAGCTCTGCCAGATTAAATAAATAAATAAATTATTATTATCTTTATTATTATTATTATTATTATTATTATCATCATCATCATCTTCATATTCTACCTTCCTCAAGTCCATTTTAATATTATCCTCCCATCTACGTCTCGGCCTTACAACTAGCACTCTATATGCATTTCTAGGTTCGTCCATGCGTGCTACTTGCCCTGCTCATCTCAAATGTCTGGATTTAATGTTCCTAATTATGTCAGGTGAAGAATACAATTCGTGCAGTTCTGTGTTGTGTCACTTTCTCCATTCTCCTTTAACTTCATTCCTTTTAGCCAAAAATATTTTCCTGAGACCTCTGTTCCTCTCTCAAAGTGAGAGTCCAAGTTTCACAACCATACAAAACAACTGGTAATATAACTGTTTTATAAATTCTTTCAAATTTTTTGACAGCACACTAGATGACAACCGAATAATAACTGGCATTTCCCATATTGATTATGCGTTTAATTTGCTCCCGAGTGTCATTTATATTTGTTACTGTTACTCCAAGGTATTTGAATTTTTCCACCTCTTCGAAGGATAAATCTCCAATTTTTATATTTCCATTTCGTACAATATTCTATTCACGAGACATAATCATATACTTTGTCTTTTCGGAATTTACTTCCAAACCTATCTCTTTACTTGCTTCAAGTAAAATTTCTGTGATTTCCCTATCGTTTGTGTATTTTCTCTTAACATTTACACGTCAAACTTGACTAGTAGCCTATCTTAATGACTGAAACTGAACCATTTTGATGGCGTGACAGAAAGTCTCCTTTGAGAATATGTAGTATCTGCGTATAATCTCAATTGAAATGGAGATTAAGTGTTTCATAATTATATGCTACTGCTATCAGGATACGACTGTATTATTGATTTGAATTTAGATTTATGAACCATACTAAATGTTCAGAACTATGTTCTACTTCAATGGCTGATACTTGACTCTTCGTCATTCTCCCAAACGTTCCCTTCTACAAGTGAAGCACCGAATCTGTAGTTATTTTTCCCAGCTTTAGCGTTCCCCTAAGGGCACTATGGGAGCCGAACTACTGTTCGCCTTAGTGGTTATGTCGCAGGGTTGTCGAAACGAGGGAAATCACGTGGCCGTTATTTACTTAACGCTGCCCTTTTCTTTGTTATAATTATTCTTCCTTACTTTTTCCATATTAACTATCTGTACTAAATGAGTTGCTTTTATTGTATTAAAATGTATTTTGCTTTCTTTTTTCTATTATGGGTATTATTTTCGTATTGTTTAGTGTCGATTTTTTATGCTATTATTATTGTTATTTATTGCAATGTGTTAGTATTCTGTTCTTTAACTTTTTGTTAAATTTTCACTCCTTGTATACTTTGTGATCGGGTAGAGTTTAAGAGAAAGACCAATGCCCTTAATTCTGCCAGTATAAATGATTATTATTATTATTATTATTATTATTATTATTACGTAGACTCCCAATTCCATACAACAGACATTTTCAGGAAAGAGCTTATCAGTTCAGCCACTAGCCTTTACAGAGGGGCCAGTAGAAACGAGTTTGGGGAACCGGGATGCGACATAATCACTCAGACTGACAGTGCTGCATATAGCACTACTCTAATGACGAGTAATGGAGCAATAGTCAATATCGATAAGAGAAGCGAGAGTAATCCAGACAAAAGTATAATCAAACCTGCAGAAATTCTAAACCGTGTTACCAGCTAGAGAGCCGACACTAACGATGAGCCCTATTATATAAAATTGATTAATATAATACGTTCTTTCAGCCGTCAACGTTTTAAGCTATTTTAAATTAATAACGAAGAACATTACATTCACTGTCCCTTCTGTTTAGAATCATGCATACTTCTACTCCGAATCATCTGTTATCGCGCTTTCAATTTCTTACAAATCTTCGAAACCGACATCAAGCACTTCTATCCCTCATCATAGAACGTCTTTATACTCATCTCCCTATACTGTAGAAATACCTCGCCTCTGGAATTCGTTACCTAATGACGTCAGGGACTACCGGACTTTATCACAATTCAAAATTAAATTGGAAAATTTTGTCTTAGTTCATGTTTTTTAGGTATTGCTAGAAGTATTGAGTTGTTTTTTTTCTTTCTTTTTTTTTTAATCTAGATTAAAATTTCAAGTTTCTTGTTTATGTTAGTTAATTAGTTAGGGTACAATTGAGGGGTTACGTGGACTAACAACCTAAGTGACTTTAAGTCGTTATTTCACAGATCACATTTTCCGACACTCTTTTGTGTGCTTTATATTGTAACAAAATCTTGTTTCTCTACCTTATTCCTAAGGGGCAGCAGAATCAGCGTTGTATGAGTATGCGAGAGATCCGTCATCCTTGCACTGAGTGTCTAGCGGCCCGACTGGCAACGTGCGTTGTGTCTGTTCAGTGTGAACACAAATGGAGACCGATTCTGACAATGAAAGTGGTGATATGTGTGGAAGTACTACATCCACGAGAGGTGTGAAAAGAAAAATAAGGAAAAGTAGTTGCAAAAAGGAGTGTGCAAAGAAGAGACGTAATTCCGGTAAAAGTTACATTTCAAGGAGCGGTAAAACAAAATCCGCTAAAAGATGTGCTGTTGTAAAAATATGTTGTAAATTGAATTGTGCAGGTAAATTCAATCATCTTGATCAGCAGAGACTTTTCAGTGGATTTTGGAGTATTGGAGAAAAACAACTGCAGGACACAATGTTGTTAGGTTACATTGAAAAAAAAACCTTTCCGTAACACAAAGAAACTTACGTCTGTAAGAACTCGTAAGTATTCATTTGTATACAACGTGAAATTAGAGGGCACTAATGTCACTGTATGTAAAGGATTTTAATGAAAGTGTTGCAAATTACAGAAACCCGTATGAAAACATGTCAGCAAGCTTTGAAAGTGGGGGCTGTTGCTACAACTGAAAATCGTGGAAAACACACAAATCGACCAAGGAAGATTGCACTGCACCTGGACTAAAGAATGAAAAGATTGGGGATGTCATGTCCTTGTTGAAATTCATGACAAAATATAATGCTATGTGGCTACAGGGAATTCTGGACAGATATAGGCCTATTCAGATTTAAAAGTGCAATGATGGATCTGAAGTCACAGATGAAGATGAATGAAAACCATGTTTGTTTTGTACATTAAATTTCAAGTTTAAAAACACATAACTTTTTATTTAGTATCATAAAAATATATGAACAAAGGTCAACATAGTTCAAATATCAATAGGTCTTCAATCTAACTTATATAATAAAATCATTAATTAATTTTGTATATGTTATTTTCACAGTATAGTACGAAAGAATAGAGTTTATTTATGCATTTGTGATATTGTGCAGTAAAGTACAAAGTTAACAGAAGTGTTTGCATTCTTATGTTACATAATATTCTCCGATAGAAACCATTTATTGGTGTTCTGTGGACTAACAACTTAAAAGGAAGTCGCTTTAACATTTTTTTTTAAATACTGTAGTTCAGTAATAGCCATTACTTGGTTACATTTTTGTGTTTAAGAAATGCTATATTGATAATATATATTTTAAAAGTTTGATGGAATATCACAGGAACACGCAAAAAGTAATATCGTAATTTTCAACTTCAGTTTACTCAAAAGTATGGTTTTGCACATAAGCTGTTATTCCACGTAACCCCTCAATTAATTATGATACGTAATCACTCATTTAAAGTTTGTGTGACTGTAACTTGTGTATATGTTTGTGAAGCTTTACTTTGTTTATAGTGTTTCCTCTTTCTCTCTCTCTCTCTTTATTTCTTGTGTAGCTTTACTTTATAAGTGTATTTTTTTTCTGTTTATTTCTATTATTGTATTTGTATGCCTGGTGTTGGCCAGATGACCTTAACTACACCAGAATAAATACGTAATAAATGTAGAGGGCAAGAGAAGACCTGATGGCCTTATCTCTACCCAGTTACATTAATAAATAATAAATAATAATAATAATAATAATAATAATAATAACAATATGAATTGTAAAATATATATTTTTTTTAATTTTACGCTGTTCCGAACGGACTGTAGTTGAATGTTAAATGTACTTGTGCTGGAATTGGTCAAAGTATTCTCGCGAGATGAGTCTCAATATTTGTCAATATTGTCTGGCATTCCTATTTCAGTTTCAGAAAACCTCTTGAAGCCATACTTGTAATAATCCCTAACGGGATTCGAACTCAACCCCAGACACAGTCTCACTTCTCGAGTTCAACTCACTAAAATTCAACTACACCACTCAAATGCTGACCTCACGTCCACATGCCTTAGCAGATATGAACCATAATCCAATGTGTGGCTAGCAACATGATCACCTTCAGCCGTTATAACTGGTTTTCTAAACCGACTTTCGCTATTCATTACAGTTCAATAAATGTGTAAAAATGTTGGGTGGGCACTGCGGTGCACTGGTCTCATTGCGTTTGCCGACATTATAGACAAGGAACAAGATCGTATTCTACATAGGCCTATGTCTCTAGTACACGGCATGGCATTTTCAGTCACACTGCTATTGTTTGGGACAAATAATATCCCATTACAGTAAAAATTATATTTTACTCGAAATAATCCAGGAATTACTTTTTATTTTTAACACATAAACGGTTTTTTATTAGCACTGAAGTATAAGTTAACGTTAACGGATAATCAAACAAAATTATATTTATATTAAACTTTTTCCTTCCGGAGGCACTGCAGTCTTAGGCTTATTGTGCAACCTTCTTATATTGGAATGATTTTGAAATCGTTAGGACCGCTCTTCAGTACGTAATTCACTGCTTGATGCTATTGTATCGATTCAGTCACAGCATCTAGTTTTGACAGAAGTCCACACCTCCATCTCCCTAATGATGTTCCTTTGCAGCCACCTCAGATCGATGGCATCTGTTCGCAGTTTATGTGCTTGTATTCTGCTGCATCGTTTAACCAGAAGACCACGCCGCTGTCGATTCCGCGACTTACCAAGGCGCCATCTATTCCCGACGGAGCTACACTCCCCCTTCTACCGCAGTCCACTATTAAAGCCCCTGCGGATACTTGGAATTTGTGCAGCTCCTGTAGACAGATGCCACCTATAGGCGAATCCCGGAACCACGTCCGCCATGTCCTCCTGGTCGACCTGTAATTATTAAGGATCACCATCATCATCATCATCATCATCATCATCATTATTTCCAGATCAAGTATTAGATCCTATTGGATCCATTACGGTCTCGTGACAACGATTCATATGACGTCCCAAATTCCTGTGACCTCGTGGAGCATATGACAGAATCTGATTAGGTATTAATTATTAATGATGATCCGCGAAAATATGCTAATGAAGGTGAAATGAGTTCGAGTCCAACGCCGAAATTTACCCAGCAATTCTGATTCAAATGGTTGAGAGAAAACCTAGAAAGAACCCCAACTAAGTGACTTGTCCCAACCAGGATTTGAACTCGGACCCGCTCGTTTCATGGTCAGATAGGCTAACCGTTACTCAAGAACGGCGAAATAATTTACATTTAATTAGTATTTTTTGTATACGCTGTCAATTCTCGATTTGTCCATGATGTCATGCTGTTTTACATCACAGTACGATAGCAAATATTTAGAGTCGGACAGTTTACGCAGCACAAAATATTACGTACTGAACTCAAATTTACTTGTATCACAAGCCAGAGTACTACAACTGTTGTGGAAATTCCACATTTAGCTCTTACGTAAATCCCCCTCAATTAACTTAACTTTCTAAGTTCTAGTGGAAGTTGGAGTTTACAAAGAACATTTTGTTGAGAAGAGGAATTCTGTTGAGAATTTGCCTTTGAAATTTTTTAGAAAAGAAACCTTAACATTAGAAATGTTTCATGACTATGATCTTTTAGACGTATTGAAAGTTCAACACAGCCGAAGAAACTTGAGCGGATAAAAGACGAAGTTGTAATAATCCTGAACTATTGATATTTGAACTGAAGGTAACTTTATACCAGGGCAGCATTACAATACAATTTATGAAATTTCTTATCGTCAGGGTTATAAATTCACTGTATCTGAAGAGGTAAATCATGCCCAGTTAAAATGAAAGCAATATAGTCAGTATCCGTGTAGCGTGGGATTTAATATGTTATTTGATCCGAAGAACTTTTAATGACAATAATTAAAAAAGATTGCATTTTAATGGCAAACATTTGACATAAACATTTTCCAGAAATAGGCGTAGAATTTCACTATGTGATATCTTAGAATGATTTAATCACACAGTGCAGAACAAATCACAAACTTCAACAACAACTACAGCAACATGGAAACTGATATGAATAATAATTGAATATACTACACATTCAATCAAAACACCAGATACTCGATACTCTTAGATTCTAGAGCAAAACGAAATTTATAGACACACACACACACATAAACACACTCACAACACATCCTCAAAACTGAATTGAATTTCATAACACACTCTTTTCGATACAACACTGCCAATCTTAAACACATCTCTCTATAACAGGAAGCCAGAAGATAGTGTAGGAACTCACTAGAATTCAAAGGATTATGGATATAATATCTAAACCATTCAATCAGGTAAAATAACATCACGATTTGAATGTTAACACAGTGAGAAGTTGTTATTTATTTAATTCAAATAATTTGATAGTCTTCACTGATTTAATAACTTAAATTTACTAGAATAAATCTAGCTTATTATAGCTTTAATGTTAACTTTAAGAACTCTTAGATTAAAGTACTATTTCATTGAAGAAATCTTACCATATGGATATCGGGAGGATGGTATAATCGTTGGAGATACAAACGGGAAATAGTCTCATTGTATCTATAACAGGAAGAAATGTCATACATTTATAAGATAACACATCAGCGATATTATTGCTGTCCGACTATGTAATTATAGTAAGGGGAAAAACTACAATGCATTATGAAGGAGGAAATTAAGAGATGCTTAGAATAATAAATTGAATGAAGCGATGATGCGTATGTGATAACGCCAGAAAGGGGACTTCGGTGGATTGACACACGAAGTTCAACAATGGTCACTAGCGTCCTATAATGTTCGAACATGAGAGAGGCAAACTAGACATTATAAACTTCATCTTATTTCATACGAAATACTAATTGCAAGATCTGTGCTAAGATTCTAAAACGGATAAATATTAAAAGATGGAGTGGAGAACAGTGAATATTTTTATAACAAGGCGGAACAAACACGACAGACGAAACATCGACGAATATCGAACTTCGCCATACTCGACAAACTTCAACCGAACATAGCGCCTGTAATGCACGACGTTAATACCCACCCCTTCGTCCTCCCAATCCACACAAATAATCCTTGTGCAACTAAACCAAAATCTAAAAAAACTCAGAAATAAACTTACGCATTACTTAGTTTATAAATACATTTAGTTCACAACTTTTACTTACCTGCTACTTCACAGCACTTTATAAAGCTTGTATAGACCGATAATGGGCCTAACATTCTAGATCTCTACTTTATGCTTTTAGCGAATTGTTATCTCCTTTGTTCGCTCCGACCGATAAACAGAGATACACTTCATGTACGGTAAGGCGGACGGCAATGCTGCGCTGGCTCGTCGTTTGTACCAGGAGAGGTACCCACAGCGAAAATGTCCAGATCGGAAGACATTTGTACGTCTCCATTACCGTCTGTGCGAGTATGGAAAATTTAACTCTCCTGATTTGGGAAGCGAACGACCAAGATCTACAACTCCAGAAGTACAGGAGGAGATTCTGGAGGCTGTGAACATGACTCCTTCTACCGGCACACGAAGGTTAGCGTTGCAAGTCAATGTTCCTCATACGACTGTCTGGAGACTGTTGAAAGAGTATCAATTGTATCCTTATCATTTGCAACGTGTACAGGCCCTGTCACCAGCAGATTACCCTGCACGAGTTAGGTTCTGTCTGTGATTCTTGCAGCAGTGTGGTGTAAATCCGAACTTTCCTGCCTTAGTATTATTTACAGATGAAGCACAGTTCACACGAGATGGCATAACAAATTTCCACAATCAGCATGTATGGGCATATGAAAACCCACGTGCAACTGTTCCATCTCATCACCAGGTGCGGTTCTCCCTCAACATGTGGGCTGGTATCATTGGCGATCGATTAGTTGGACCCCATGTACTTGTAAACAGACTTACGGGGCAGGCGTACACAAACTTCCTGGAAAACACCATACCTCATGTTTTAGAAGACACTCCACTGATCAATCGTCAACACATTCACTTCTTGCATGATGGCGCTCCTGCACACTTCAGTCGTATAGCTCGCCGGTACTTGGATCGAAGGTTTCCTGATCAATGGATAGGTAGAGGTGGCCCAATTGCTTGGCCTCCACGCTCACCTGATCTGAACCCTCTCGATTTCTACTTGTGGGGCCATTTAAATCATTGGTTTATTCGTCTCCGGTGCCTGATTTGGAATCCCTTCGGAATCGAATTGTGGCAAGTTCTGAGGACATACGCAATACTCCTGGAGTTTGGGATCGTGTTCGCAGGTCAATGGGACATCGATGTGAGGTCTGTATTCAAGCAGGAGGTGGACATTTTGAACATCTTCTGTAATGACAACGACCTGCGGAAAGAAAAACGTTCCGGTGAATTTCAATGTTGTGAAGGCCATAACTCGGAAATGAAGCATTTCCGGACACATGTTGTAATGAACTATTTTGATTGTCTACATGTGGGAAATACATACCTGAAATTATGCCCCGTATTTTTTAAACACCCTGTATAGTACGCCGAACACAGGTGCTGCATGGTCGTGGAGTACAGTCAACTCCCGAGCATGATATAGTACAAGATATTCCTATTATCTGATATTCTTTCGTCTTTCATTAGGATATTGCATATGTCGCTAATCATTGAAAACCCACTAATTTTATACGTACTATTCTATAAATTCCATAAAATGTAGATTATTTAATGTACTATTAATTGGGATGTTGGCACTCAACATCGTGATAGACTACACAAATCCATGTTAAACGTGGAGTTAATATCTTCATAATTTTCAGATTTTGATGGTACTGATTCTTTGAAATGACGTTCAACACAATATCTGTGTCTTTTGGTATTGCAGTATCTTTCAGTGCACTGTGTTTTGTCACTTTTACGTTTATTTTACACAATGTATATGCAATTTTGTCTCTTAATGACAGTAAAAATATTAGTTCACATATCCTCAAATATGCCCTGTAATATTACACGCTTGAGCGTCTTACCCCAAAGCATTTTACCTCTGCAATGAACCTTCAGTCAGCCACAAAGATGTAGTTATTTACATAATACGACTAGTAAGAGGAGTGATCGTTAAGACTACTCACTATGACTGCGTCTCGATTTTACTTTGTAGAGGAAGAGGGCAGAGGATGCGTAACTATTTTGTATAGGAACGTACCTGTACCTGCGCTATGACGTCATATAGGCCTATACTTCGAATCAGGCAACTTCATTCCAGTTTATAAGTAGGTGGGATACAGATTATTATTATTATTATTATTATTATTATTATTATTATTATTATTATTATTATTATTAATGTTATTGCTTTTACAGTTACTGGACGATACATTAAATTCTTATCACCCAGTAATCGGGTGTTGAGAGACTCAACATATGAGGCGTGGCAGTAGGATTCTAATCCTCGATCTGGATGAATTTTATCAATCAACAAAAACAATAGGCTGTCACAACAGGGAATGTGAATGCCTTGACGCAGTTGGATAACGGCGCGATTGTTTCCATGGTCTCAATGCTAGTAGAGTTTTATGGATTTCAAATTTTACAGTGAAAGTGTATTGATCAGCTCCATATACAGTGCACTGCATCTTAATCGGACGTCGCTCAGAAATGAACAGCCCGCCATGCACAGGGTGGGATCGGCAGCTGGCACCATGTCATTAGCAATTATTTTAGAAATTTCGATTGGTCACACATCTGTAACTTCTAATCCGTTAACAAGCTCAGTTTCTATTAATGTTCAATCATGTTATTGATATACCTTCAATAAATGAGCTATTTTTTGCTATCAAGAAATATTAGAAATATTAAATCTTGATTATGTGATGGTCAGGGAGCGAAAATTGTTGTCCGATTGTAGAGAGGCAAGTGGTTTCAGGTTAACTGTGTTCTATAGTCCCTCTACTCTGTAAAATAGAAGGCGGCGTGGGTCGAGCTCCTTTGAACTATTGTGCCTTAGTTGTTCGCTATTTACTTGCTTTGTATTGCAGTCGACGAGTAACTTTTCTTAATTGATTTTTACGACGCTTTACCAACTACGACGAGTAACTTACATCATGGGCTATAGGCCACAGAATTGTGTATGAATCTCGAAAAAATCGTGATAAAAATATTATAGCCTATTTCGCGTTTTATTACTAATTAGTTGTAAGTTACTGGAAATAATTTCGTATAAATTTGAAAGAGACTTTTACGTGAAAAAACCCTGTTACGCAGTAGCGCCAAAATAATGATAAAGGTTTACATACATTAATTTAGTCAACAGATGCTCAATGATCCCAGACGCATTTTAACATAGCGGGTGTAAATTCAGAGTAATTCAATATGAAGGCTCGTTATGCCTCAATCACATCAACTTTGACTTTGAAAGTATGTATGTATGTATATATGTATGTATGTATGTATGTATGTATGTATGTATGTATGTATGTATGTATGTATGTAGGTGTGTATGTATGTATGCATGCATGTATGTACAGTATGTATGTATGTATGTGTCTATGTATGTACTGTACTGTATGTATGTACAGTATATATGTATGTATGTAATGTATGTACCGTATGTATGTACTGTATGTATGTGCTGTATGTATGTGCTGTATGTATGTACAGTATGTATGTATGTATGTATGTATGTATGTATGTATAGTATGTACAGTATGTATGTATGTATGTATGTATGTATGTATGTATGTATGTATGTATGTATGTATGTATGTATGTATACAGGCCTGTGTCTGTACACTTAGCGGCAAAAAGAATGGGCCGGCCGACAATTTCTAACTTCCAGAGACATAACATTGCGCATGCTCGTCTCGTCAAAGCTGTAGTTCACTAGGTAACACTTAATTAAACCATTTAAATTTGCTGTATTTTGTTTAAGAGTCTAAAATATGTAATAAAATCGAATGGCGGGTTAATTATAGATACATCAGGGCCCTTGAAGAGTGAAATAATAATAAATTAATAAATACAAAATCAACCGGAGCGAATATGAACAGGAAAACCACATATTATGTCGAATTGATATTAACAGTCACAGTAAGTCGTTACGGCATTGGTCTGTTGAACAAGTTGATAGCAGTAGTTCAAGGTTCGAATCTCCCCGAACCTTCCTTTTTTATTACAAATTTGTCATCATATGTGTCTTACAAAGCTGTAATTATGTGGCGATATCTCTTAGAATATGCCCAAACTTTAATAAATAATAAACCTCCCTCTTTCTTTCAAGCAATACTGCTATCTGTTAATACAACGGAAAACGATATCCAGAAGGAACACTTTTCTTCCAGCAGGATAATCATCCGATACACACCGCCAACCGGATTCAAAGATGGTTTACGAGGAGACGTGATGTCGACCCAGTCGACTGGCCTCCAAATTCACCAGATATGAATCTGATTCAAAATTTGTTGGCTGCACTCAAAAGGATCCTACGCTCTAATTGGGCAGAACAACCACCCGTTCGGACACGTGAGGAATTATGGGACAGAGTTCTAGATGCGTGGGAGGAGATGGCCAAGAATTTAGACCTGTTTCACAATCTTGTGGACTCCATGCCGCGCAGAATGAGGGCAGTTGTTGACGCAGGTGGTTTGTGGACGAGATACTAGTCCCCACCACAGGCCTTGTTTTGTTAATATATTACAAAATTGTTTGTTTTTATTAATTTAATTATTCATTTGTGTTTGATATGCGTCCGATTTTTTAGGCTGTGAAACAAGTATTTTTGTTTATACAGGCCAGATCTCACCTATTAATAGCTCACAGGTAGGCATGACGAAGTTTGTTAACAAATGCCATTTCACATTTAGACTAATAAATTAAGTAAAAGTTAAAATAAAAAATAATAATTTTGCCGTACCGGGAGGCGAACTCACAACCTCTGGCACGGATATTAGACTTCTTACCACTGGGCCACACACTGCTCGTAAGGTTCATCATATTATAGACGGACGACTTTCAATGAAGAGACACCACAGCAATGCCTTGCAGTGGGTTACGTTTACACGAGTGAACCGCGCGATAGAACTTAGCATTTCTATCGACCAAGAGTCGGCCCATTCTTTTTGCCGCTAAGTGTGTGTGTATATGTATGTATGTATGTATGTATGTATGTATGTATGTATGTATGTATGTATGTATGTTCAGAACACTGTAAATGGACATAACTTTAACTGACATCCACACGTTATTTTGTTATCACATCAATAAACGTATGAATGTATAAAGCATTCCAGTTGAATGGTTGTTTCAAAACTATTTCTTTCAAAGTGAGAACTGTTATACTCCAATCAGTACTTTTTATATCTTTGAAGTAACTCATTGTTTTAACACTTTCTGTGTGTGCATTAACATTATTAACATTTAAATTTATTTGTACAATATTTGTTGTGTTTTATGAGTCGCATGTCACGAGTATTATTTATGTAGGCATTCCACTAAAATTGCTGCAACAACGACGAAAACTGTACGAGAATTTCATTATATACTCCACCTCTTCATCCTGCGCAGTGGCGTCGTGATCTAAGGCATCCCACCTAGAACTCGCGTTACGGAATGCGCGCTGGTTCGAGTCCTCATGAGGGAAGAAATTTTCTCATGAAATTTCGGCCTGTGTATGGGACCGGTGCCCGTCCAGCATCGTGATGCACTTGGGGAGCTACGATAGGTAGCGAAATCCGGTTGCGAATGCCAGCTATAACGGCTGGGGGGATCATCGTGCTAACCACACGATACCTCCATTCTGGTTGGATGATCGTCCACCTCTCCTTCGGCATGTGGCCGTGAGGCCAGCAGCCGGCTGGTCGGTCTTGATCCTTCGTGGGCTGTAGCGCCACGGATTATTATTACTCCATCTCTTCCCTACTAAACGTTAAAGTGGAAACCTTCATCAGACGGGAATCTTGGAATATACTTCTCAACATTATTGTCCCAACTTTAACATACATTTTATTGAATACATGTATAGGTGAAAGTGTTCTGATTGTTTAATAGATAGCTATAATTAAATACAAATTGTTAAAGTGTATATCATATTACCTCTGAGATTGGGGTTTAAAATCATCAAGGGGCTTACTGCGAAGTTGAGCTAATTGGAGCAATTACGGGTCTCGAATTCATTAGCATGCTACAGTAGAGATATTAAAAGCACTGATACTTTACTAATGTGTGTTTATAGAGGATTGGCGTTTAACAGTAGGATTAATTTTAATCTCTCGTGGGATAATGTACCTCGTCAGTTCCTCTACAATAAATATACATGTGTTGCGATTTTATTCGATTGTGTAGCAGATCCACTTGTTCCTTTTTAAACTTACCTGACAAATCAATACTGTGCGTGTTTAGCGAAACATTGTAGTTATCAGAGCAGTTATATGTGGGGATTGATGTATGGTGCATACGGATGTAGATCTCATCCGCGCGCAGGCAGCGAAATTGCATCACAATGAACAGCGTTGTTAATGACACTCACAGAAGAGCCTAAAAATAACGCTGAATAAACAATGCTTGTCATTTCGAACGCAGGTTCTCACAGGAAAATGTAATACGCGGGCCATACGTGTTTACAAGCGTCAGAGTTCGCTTAATGGAGACAGATACTGTCTCCCCTGTTAGAAATAATATATTTGGAAGTAATTATTTTGCATGTTAACATACTCATTGTAGACCTACTTAATAAATTGTATGTCAATTAGATAGTTACTTTATAAAAGCGTCTAGGACATTCCAGACATTACTTTCACAATGTTGTAGTAGTAGTAATAATAATAATAATTATTATTATTATTATTATTATTATTATTATTATCATCGTCAGCGGCAGTATAATAATCTTGTAGACTTTTTTGGTCCCTCGTCATCTCTTTAGTTATTTTCAGAGCGGTATTTTCTCTCTAGGGCAGGCATGCCAGAAAAGTGTAGTTCACATATTCATAGACATTCTTAGCGCGGGCTTTCGATGGATGGTCAGCGAACTAACGTTTTTCGTATTCATAAACCAGTGCTAGCGATATGATATGATATGATATGATATGATATGATATGATATGATATGATATGATATGATATGATATGATATGATATGATATGATATGAATCCTGTACAAGTAATCAGTCGACAGTCGGGGCTAGTTTAGTAATCTCGTAGCCCGGGCTGGCGAAATGTCTATGCATAGCACCCTTAAATGTATAGTTATGTGCGCGAATCGTCGGTCTGTGCAGACTGCATCATTCAAGGGTTGCTCTTACCAGTTCTTAGCTGGAGGGGTGTACAATAATCTATTCTGATCTTCTACTAAAATATGCAGGAATATTATTTCATCTCCGCCTTCTTCATCTGTACAACATGTGCTGGAAACTCGGACAAATCCCAAAAGAATGGTACCAGGCGAAAGTCATCTCACTTTACAAGAAAGGCGACAGAACAAATCCGAATAATTACAGAGGGATAAGCCTGCTAGATACCACTTACAAGATATATGCAAGAATACTAAATGAAAGACTAAAGAAAATAACCTACCACTTGATATCAGAAGAACAATTAGGATTCAGGAAAGGAAGATCTTGCATGGATGCAGTTTTCACACTCAAAAGAATAATAGAAGACAGAAGAGAGTTTAATTGTGAAACACATTTAGCCTTCATAGATCTGGAAAAGGCCTTCGATAATATAGATAGAAAACTACTATGGAATATACTTATAAGAACGGGAAACCCGAAACACCTTGTGGAATCAATTAAATCTCTCTACAAAGAAACCAGCATATGCTTAGTGATAGGAGGGAACTTGACAGAAGCGATTCCCACTAATAAAGGAGTAAGACAGGGCTGTAGTATCTCGCCGACACTTTTTAATATTTACATTGACGACAAGTTTAGAACATGGAAATCTTATGTTAATCCAGGAATATATTTAAAGAACAACACTTTCTTGAACTCCCTTTTATATGCTGATGATAAAGTAATTAGCCAAGACAGTGAGGATAAATTACAGAAATCAATTGATGTTTTAAATAAAATAACAAAAGAATATAATTTTAAAATTGCAGCTCAAAAAACCAAAACAATGGCATTTAAAGGAAAATACCCAATAAGGACAAAAATAGTAATCGATGAAATAATCATAGAACAGGTTAAATATTTTAAGTACCTAGGATGCTACATTTCATATGAAAGAGAAATAGACCTGGATAAAAAACTTAATAACTTTCGAAATGTCTGTGGAACAATCCATAGATCTTTAAAAAACAAAACAAGAAAAGATACACGGATAAAATTTTTCAATACAATCGCAGTACCTATGCTAACTTATGGAAGTGAAGCCAGAATAATGACAGAAAAAGATAAATGAAAAGTCCAGGTAGCAGAAATGAAATTTATGAGAAGTACACTAGGATGTACAATACAAGATAAAAAGAAGAACATAGATATACGGAAGAAATTAGAGGTGGAACCATTGCTGGAGAAATTAAATAACAGAAGGTGGTGTGAACATCTACAAAGGATGCCGAACTACAGACTGCGAGCTTTAGCAATGGGATATAAACCAAAAGGAAAACGAGATGTAGGAAGACCAAGAGCGAAATGGGCGCCGGAACAGGTTCAACATGAACCTAACCCTTGAAGTGAAGAAGAAGAAGAAGAAGAAGAAGAAGAAGAAGAAGAAGAAGAAGAAGAAGATCTTCTAGGGTTGGACTCAATAGGCATTTGTACATTATAAACACATTTAGCAGAAGGAAAAATTCACGGTTATTATCAGTGTCTATATTTGACAATTGCAACACAAGAAACTTTAGGCTTATTCAGTTATACTTCACAAAGTAGTGGTTTGTAAAGCATAATTTATTAATATGATTTGTATATAGTATTTGAAGGAAAAAAATATTGGAGTCATTTCGAAACAACAACAAAAAACGAACACAGTATTTTATTTTATATAGTAGGTACTAATTATTTTAAGTAATACACCCTACTCTTTCTTTTTTCGTTAAGCATTATTATTTATTGGGACCATTGGTACACAAATGTTAAAGGAAATATTACTCCCAATTAATTTCATGCAGTAGGATATTGTGAAGTTTTTACACTGCTGTATGTGAGTATAAATTAACATTAATGTTAATAAATAATATAAATTAAGCTTAGAATTTAAATTCATTATAGTTTATTTGGAAAACGTTAAAGCAAGTATCGAAAATTTGGGAGCGTTACTGAAAGAAATTAAAAGTGTAGTTCACAAGCTGTGCAGCGACGATATTCCATTTATGTCACGTTTAAAGATTTATTAATGTAAATATATTAGCATAATATAGTGACGTGAGATGGAAAATTTGCACATTATAACTATATTTTTCCAGAAACTTTTTCCGCCTTTCCAAATAGTTGCTTTCTTCGTTCCTTACAACCTCAAGAGCCTTACATGTATTCCTCACTATATTCTCATCACTTATCAACTTATGGAATGAAAGTCGTAAGTCGTCTAATCTTTGATGGTTATGTTAGTACACACTCCAAAACAACGACATTGTCAAGTTCGTTTTGCCGTGAGAGTACTGATTAAGAAAAAAGCGCTCTCAATATTATATTTTGATAACTTTACTAGTCTGATCTAAACTGTCACAACACTATTTTCTTGACATGGGCTCATGAGAGCCTTTAATTATAAAATAATTATTGTTGGCTGAGGAAAACATTATAACAATTATGTTATGTGATTCGTAATTTCTCTTCTTCGTTATCTGTGAAATCCTCACTTTATTTATCATAACTCATTCACAGACACAGCCAAATCAGTACCCGTATTGAAATTGCGTTACTGAAAAAAAAAAACCTGATGTGCTGTTGCAGGTCTGTATAGCCCTGTCGCTTTCCCCTCCAAGGCGATTCACTCTCTCCAAGTAAGGGAATAGAAAGTGCACATCGTACAGAGACTACTGCACAATGTGCGCGACTGCACAATGTGCAGGGTTTTGGTATGCCTGCTGTAGGGATATGATGAGAAAAATATTATAATTGGTTTATTTTACGATGCTTTAACAATTCTACTGTTAGTAGTGTTAGTAGTAGTAGGACTATAAATGGAAATATTAATACTAGTAGAATTGAAAACATGATTAATATTAGTAGTGGTAGTAGTAGTAGGATTAGAAGTAGTAGTAGTAGTAGTAGTAGTAGTAGTAGTAGTAGTAGTAGTAGTAGTAGTAGTAGTAGTAGGAGTAGGAAAAGTGTTATAAACAGGGGTAGACTCTACTATTAGTATTGGAAGTAGTAGTGGGATTAGAAATAAAAGTAATAATAGTAGTACAGAAGGAATATTAGTAGTCATAGTAGTAGGATTAAAAATAGAAATAGTAGTTGTGGTGGTGGTGGTAGTATTAGTGGTGGTGTTGGTGGTGGTAGTGGTGGTATTAATAGTAGTAGGAGGAGGGGAATTAAATAAATGGGAGAAATATTAGTAGTGGTAGTAGTAGGATTAGAAATAGAAGAAGTAGAATTAGAAACAGGAGGAATATTAATAGTGGTAATAATTGTAGTGTTAGTAGTAGGATTTAATCGACGTTAAATAACCTTAGAGTTGATACAGTGTATAAGGGACACACAGATGAAATTTAGCCAAAATCTCAAAAAAAAAAATAAATAAAAGAAAAGACAGAATTTTTTATGATGATAAATATAGTATGTAGGCATATGAAATTTTTCATAACTTGTAGTGCTTTTGTTTCTTCAAATTTTCAACAAAACTTCACGATATATGAAATAAAAAATTGCTAAATGGTTTTCCTGAAGTAAAAAATAAGTAATACACAATAAATTTACAATACACAATACAATTTTATACACAATATAATAAGAATACACAATATAATTTAACACAATAATAGTAAAACATAAATAAAATATGTAATTTTATATTACAACCTACATAATTATGTATAGGCCCTACATAAGTTTCAATAGTCTTTCACTTTATTCTCATCTCACTGAATGTAGTGGCACTATGACGCATTTCACTGACACTTTAGCACACATTTCACTGACACACTATAACACATTTCATTGACGCTATAAATTATCACTGATCGGAACTATTCCCTTCACTGTAAAACCATAACTCCACTGACTCACCTCGCTTCACTGAAACAACAGTTCAAATAAGACAAATAATTACACCCTTATGCATACTTATAAACAGAACTACATTTAAACTAGACATTTCTAGTCTAAGGCTCTCTTACACGCTATTTTTAAATAATTTACAATTCAAACCAAGGAAGTAACCCGTCAGGCTAAATAAATACATGTCACCTTAAAAAATTAAATGTTAAATGTCACCATAATTTTAATTTGCACTTGATACACAACTTTTTAAATTATTCTTGAAACTCCTTAAGGAAGGACAGCCCTCAAAGACCGCTGCAGGTAGGTCATTCCAGTCATTTATAGTTCTATTTAAAAATGAGAATTTACCTACATCCGTTTTCTGTTTCCTACATTTGATTTTAAAATCATGATCGTTCCTACCATAGTACGTTGGCTTTTCTAACCGAGCCGTTATGTCTACCCATGCTTTCTGACCTAGATGTGCTCTATACAATGATGTTATTCTAGTTTTCCTACGTCTGTTTTCCAAAGTTTCCCATTTAAGTTCTTTTATCGTATCGTTTCCATCTTCTCTTTTACCTTTAAAGGCATAGAAATGCTATTCTTCCCTTTAGGAATCAAACTCGAGCCTGATAAGAATTTTAGTCAGGAACATACCAT
Source organism: Periplaneta americana (assembly GCF_040183065.1). NCBI lineage: Eukaryota > Metazoa > Arthropoda > Insecta > Blattodea > Blattidae > Periplaneta > Periplaneta americana. The sequence continues at coordinate 45,642,147 of NC_091133.1, forward strand.
TCGAGATATAATGCAGTACAGGGTGAAAAATGTAATGAAAGTAATAGTAAAACAGATAATGATAACGCAATGTGTTGATAAATGCGATGAACACTGAGTGGTAGGAAGCAGGGTTATATCATGTGTTTTCGCAGAGTTTTTGTATCACAGACGCAACAAAATCCCACACGCGGAGTGCATTAGTAGGTCGATTGTGTAGTCAATGGCACAAACATGCAGAGTCTCTCTCCCTATATCCCTGTCCACTTGACTGAATATAGGCAGCCGTGCGGCCTGGGAAGCTGTGAATTGTATTCAGCCCGTTACGTTCATCCTAATTACACAGGTAATAAGTTTACCCGAGGGCAGTTACACCCCCACCAGTCCACCACATTGGCGGTGAACCCGAGATGTGTACTGGGGTGCGAAAAGGGTAGGGAAACTCACATGTCAGCTGTAAATATTATTCTGCAATAAATTCATGGCGATTAGTTGAGTTCTGGGTTACCTCCATTGGGGATTTGGTTAGAGGATTTGTATGTTTTTGGTTAACTGTTTTTTGCCCTCCACCCATTTTTAATTAACTCCACTGTATCGTATAGAATCTATGTTACAGATTTTGTGTTTTAACGTTATTGATTGCTTCCCTCTATCCCATTTGAATTGTAATATAGTAGACCATTAAAATATCATGTTCTCAAAGCAATTATGTCTAATTTTCTTAATCTGTTTTTAGATTTACTGAATTACTTTCTGTTAACATCAATATCTGCTCGTTAATTATGAGTTTTGTAGCCGATTCCGTACTCTGCATTGTAAGGATTAAGATATAGGCTAATTAAAATTGATACAAGCATCGAATCCAACTCGATACGATACATCACAATACATCGTCATAGTCTAGTATATACAGTCACGAAGCTCAATACGTAGTAAATATGCATCCATAGATAGTTGCTAACCACTAGGATCGCTACTATCGCCTCATTACAGACAATGCGAAATAGTACCTGCACAGTCTATTGTTCCTAGTACCCTCAGAACTAAAGCTTCGTGACTGTATATAGCCTACTAGACTGTGACGTCGTTATAATGTTCCTAAAACGATGAAAAAGAAATCCATTGTTAGCACTATTGCACAGTGTCCAATTTTGCCAATCTAGGTGGACAAAAATCAAATTTCCATTTGTTTAGTTACACAAAGATAAATATGAATTCATGTTCTTTAACACTTTGAGAATGTTGTGAGGAATAGATTTTACTCTTTTATTAGCGGAAATCTATTTTTAGAAAGGTGGGCTATAAACAACGAGTTCTTTCTAACACTTCTCGCTCCTGTTCAGTCGTAGACAGAGAGGTTTACTATGTGCGTGAGTAAGAGCCAATTACATATTAGTGATTCATTTGTGAGACATGGAATCTGTTCAGATAGGTACGTTCCTACTAATGTAACTTTAATTACAAGTTTGTAAAGTACAGTATTTTTCTTCTTACGGAACGGTTCAAATATTATGATTAAAAAAAATTTTAATGTTCTCCAAATATAATGTGAGTTTTAATATAGCCGGTCACGTCCGGTTACAACAATTCTTTTACCATTTAATACAGCAGCATTTAGGGTGTTGAATCCTCGTTTTAAAGTTTGCGCGTTCTTGCGCATTTATCAGTAATTAATTTTTTTTTTTTTTTCAGTGTTTGGGGCAACTGTTCAATGTTTCACTTAACAGCAGAAAAGAATCGTGGAATAAGGAAGTTTTTTTTTAATCGCTGTATGAGTGTTTTAGGTGACGAACATTAAAGTACGCTAATAAGTACTAACCATAGCTTCCTCCGTGAGGGAAATAAAACAGGGAGATCCGTGTCTTATACATTGTGGAAGCGATATAATCCTCCGCATTGAAAGGTGGGATAGATCACACGAAAATAAACAAAAAATGTATTATACATTTTGAGATTAAGTATATGGTTAATTAAATAATTGCAAAAAAATTTTAAGTACGCTGGGAACATCGCAATGCCCAAGATTCCACACGGACGCCTTCAACTCATCCAACGTGAGATGTAAATTTTCTCGACCAAATTTAAAATCTGCTCTCACCTGTCAACAATTTTGTCAGTCGTTATCGATACCGTTTGCGAAATGTTGGAATTACGCTGCCCGTGTCACGGATCAGTTGGCAAACCGCTACTATTACCGTATTAAAAATTCCATGAAAACGGGGATTCGAAACGATCTAGTCTCAAAGTCGATACACCTAACAAGTGTGATCTAATCGACTGGATCGTATTCAAATTTGCATGAAAACACGTATCGTATTCAAAACGATATCGATATGCTAAGCGCGTGATCGATCGTCATTTGTTTCATGTGTCAGCTGTTTACAAACAGTGCGCTCAATTACTTATGTTGAAAAGGCGTGCTGTAAGTGTGCTTAAATGCGACAGGCTCATGTCAGTAGATTTACTGGTATGTAAAAGAACTCCTGCGGGACAAAATTCCGGCACATCTGGCGACGCTGATATAACCTCTGCAGTTGCGAGCGTCGTTAAAAAAAAACATAAGTTTTAAAAACAAATAATATTTTGTGTTTTCTAGAAAGCCATAATTACCATTCTTCATTAACAGCCAGAATATTACATTTTATTGCGTCTTATTAAGTAACTCATTAATGTTTATAGCTAACACTTACAGAGTCCACAAATACTACATACACTTCTTTATACTTCTCTAGGTATCTTTCGCCGATTGTTCGTAGGAATCCAATTGCATCTCTCGCACCTTTTCCGTTATCACCAACGTCTACGCTAAATGACTCACTAGTTGATATAGTGTCGTTAAATAAGCAACAAAAAAAAGATATACAGCATACTGAAGCTGTGCACCTATCCACAGGTGATCGCATCCACACGTAGTTGTACATGTGTAGAGATATGAAGGATAGTAAAGCTATGCAGGTGATCGAAAACACTTAGTTCTACGTAATTGTATAGGCCTACAGAATAGTAAAATTGTACACCTGCCAACAGATGATCGTAACACTACATTTTTCTACGTAAATATATGCAGAAGCATAGTAAAACAATGCATCTGTCGACAGGTGATCGCACCCAAACGTAGTTCTACGCAATGATATACAGAATTGTAAAACTGTGTACTTTTCGCCTGGTGATAGTAACCATACGTTGTTCTACGTAAATATGTGCAATGTAGTAAATCTGTGTACCTATCGACAGGTGATCGCACCCAAACGTAGTTCTAAGCAATGATATACAGAATAGTAAAACTTGTACTTTTCGCCAGGTGATTGTAACCATACGTTGTTCTACGTAAATATGTGCAATGTAGTAAAACTATGTACCTGTCGACAGGTGATCGCACCCAAACGTAGTAAAACTTGTACTTTTCGCCAGGTGATCGTAACCATACGTTGTTCTACGTAAATATATGCAGTGTAGTAAAGCTATGCACCTGTCAACAGGTGATCGCACCCACACATAGTTCTACGCAAAGATATACATTATACAGAATAGTAAAACTGTGTACTTTTCGCCAGGTGATCGTAACCATACGTAGTTCTACGTAAATATATGCAGCGTAATAAAGCTATGCACCTGTCAACAGGTGATCGCACCCACACGTAGTTCTACTCAAAGATATACACTATACAGAATAATAAAACTGTGTACGTTTCGCCAGGTGATCGTAACCATACGTAGTTCTACGTAAATATATGCAACGTAATAAAGCTATGCACCTGTCAACAGGTGATCGCACCCACACGTAGTTCTACTCAAAGATATACACTATACAGAATAATAAAACTGTGTACGTTTCGCCAGGTGATCGTAACCATACGTAGTTCTACGTAAATATATGCAGCGTAATAAAGCTATGCACCTGTCAACAGGTGATCGCACCCACACGTAGTTCTACGCAAAGATATACACTATACAGAATAATAAAACTGTGTACTTTTCGCCAGGTGATCGTAACCATACGTAGTTCTACGTAAATATATGCAGCGTAGTAAAGCTATGGACCTGTCAACAGGTTATCGTACCCACACGTAGTTCTACGCAAAGATATACTCTATATAGAATAGTAAAACTGTGTACTTTTCGCCAGGTGATCGTGACCATACATAGTTCTACGTAAATATATGCAGCGTAGTAAAGCTATGCACCTGTCAACACGTAGTTTTAAGGTAAGATACGCATAGTAAATAATGCACAAGTCAACAGATAATCGCACCCACATGAAGTTTTATGTAAATATATGCAGCGTGATAAATCTAGGCACATTTTTTCTTTTGCTATGTTCGTAGTTAAAGTTACATTATAAAGTAAGCAGGCAAAGCGGGAATTAACAGAAGAATATTATCTTCTTTTATGAAGCTCTGGCATTTGTGCGAGATCGCTTTGTGAAGGAGACGCACCGCTCGCGGTATGAGCGACCGCTCCTAGCAAGCAAAGCACTGTAATGACGCTATCCCTCAGTCAGTCCTGCAGAATATCTGGCTCTGACATTACAGCCCCTTTTCCTATGCCTCTGCTGCTTTCTCCCTCTTCACAGCCATTCTTTATATGACTTTCTCTCTTTTGTTCTCTTCGCTTTCTCTGTCACCCACGCAAATTGATCTTCCGACTGCGTCCTGTACGTCAAAGTCGGTCGCTTCGAATAAAGACCGTGCTGTGTCATCATACTCGGATATCGTGTCACAAATGCGTTCTTGGGCTCGGCAAGGATTCCATGTTTGTACTGAAATCTTCAGATCCTTGTCTCTTCGAATTACAAGAACGCAGCCATCGGTAGCCTATATCTTGTTGCACACGAATGTCCAGTAGTGAGAGGTGATTTTTTTAAATTGAAAATAGTTCTTAGCCTAGTTTTGTTACAAAATACAATAACCCGCAATATACCTATCCAATAACTAAGTGCTACAGTTTCGAACTAAACTTTGATAAGATTCCCATTCGTGACTTAAGTGGTAATTCTGGTAAACTAGAACAGAAGATGATATTTCCGCTTCACAAATTTCATTTCACCCAGTCTAGTCTAAGCGATTTATTGCTCTTCTGTAACCATGCTTATCATTAAATTCGAGGTTCACTAGTTGAAACTCGGCCGAAACAAATGGGATTTTAGGGCAATGACTTTCCGTGGGAGTCCGCCGAGTTAACGTTATGGTAGCCTGACTGCCTCCATACTAGCCGGCCCGGGTTTGATTCCCGGCGGGGTCACAAATTTTCTTGTTAAATTTCTGACTCGAGTCTAGGAGAGGTGGCGGTGCATAACTTCTGATCATTAAATTGTGCACCAATATGCCTGAATTAAATCCTAAATCTCTCCCCAGTGCATATGAAGGGAAAGCATATTGTCACTGTTGATAGATTCGTCCGTCGGATGGGGACGTCAAGCTTGGCGGCCCCCTTGGTGCTATTCGACAGGAGTAGGCTACGTGCCGGCACCGGGTTTCCCCTTCTCCCTTCCTTACCTTCTTCATCTTCATCATCATCATCGTCATCATCACACATTCTCTACACTATACTTACACGAACACTTAACAGTCGACATGGTTGGCGAGTTGGTATAGCGCTGGCCTCCTCTGCCCAAGGTTGCGGGTTCGATCCCGGGCCAGGTCGATGGGATTTAAGTGTGCTTAAATGCGACAGGCTCATGTCAATAGATTTACTGGCATGTAAAAGAACTCCTGCGGGACAAAATTCCGGGACATCCGGCGACGCTGATATAACCTCTGCAGTTGTGAGCGTCGTTAAATAAAACATAACATTAACATTAACACTTAACATACACTCACCCTAGTACACGACATAATTCTTCTCAGATACACATCATGCGTAACGTGGCCCGCCGAAGTGGTGTGCAATTTGAAAATGGGCCACAGTCCTGCAATCTATCCGCAGTATGCGGAACCGAATCACGCAAAGTCAAGTGGATAGGCATTAGACACGCACGCACGCACTCTCTCTCTCTCTCCCCCTCTCTCTCTCTCTATCTCTCTTTCTCTCTTCCTTTCCGTGGGAAGAAAAGTCAGGCCGGGAGGTACATGTCGGAGATTTGCGGCATATATAAAGGATCGTCTCTGAATAACAGAAATTCAGGCACAATTCTCGGATCCTTTCACGCCCACATCTTCATTAAAATTTGGATAAAGCACAATGGGATTATATGTATGACAGAAATTCGTTTGTGTTTCTCTTGCATCCCACCTGTAAACTAATCATCCGTCCAACTACCCACTCACTCACTCACTCACTCACTCGCTCACTCACTTTAACTTTATCTTCAATTGATATCGTTTAATTAAGTAAAATTTCACACAATTGCTTACGAGCCTAATAGATATCAGATATAGATATAGAGCTCACGAGCACGGGCTGATGAATGACGTACATAGATGCCTAGAGTGAGATCCGAACTTTGTATTAGCTGTTCGTCTTTCAGCTTGGTGCTAGGGAAATTACTAGCTTATCTCTGCGGTATCTTCGTAAATGAAAATTTACCCCAGGAGCTAACTCTCCTCATCAGTTTCTCCCAAAGTGGCCTATAAGTAAAAAGGCCCTTAAAGTCGAAGCGTAGGAAGACTTCGTTCCGTCACTTCTGAAAATAAAATCTTCTTCTGAAATAAACGTCAACCAATTTCTGTAGCTTATGATAATGATGAAGATAATACTAATGATAATAATGATAATAATAAATAGTGATTATAGGCCTATATATTTTATGTGAAGTAATAGAAGTGGACTAAATGGCAAAGAAAAACGGCAACAGAAATACCTTTTAGAGAAGAATCATATTTAAGACTTGTTAAATGATCTCAATCTGTGATCCTTGTTCAATGTAAAACTTAACTATCTATGAAGATGAAAACATCTAGAACGAATGGACTGTAATGGAGTTAACATGTAATGCGGTATATATAAATATAAAAAAATCATCCGAAAGGGATGGGAAATTGAACCAGATCCTACATTGAGACTGTGAGGCTTAGAAGTTCTTAGGAGGATAGAGAATACGAAGATGATAAAGATGGTGGCAGTAGTTATGATGATGATATTTAAGCTTCTACACTTTTCCGACTAAAAATTATCCACACCCCAAGCTTCCGGTACAGTAGAATGTTATAAGCTTTTCTTTTTGTAAAATTTTATACTAATAATAATAATAATAATAATTTATTATAATAATTTGTTTAGCTATTCTGGCGAAGTTAAGGCCTCAGGCCTTCTCTTTCACTTAGCCAGAAACAAAAGCTGATACAATTTTACTAATATTTAAAGAACACTAATAAATTTATGCAGTCATACAAGCAAAAGTTGAATAAATTAATGCAAACATACTAAATAATAATTGCAAAATAAAGGCTAGTAGTTACATTCAATGAATATGCAAGCGGTAAGTGAACCAATATTACAAATTACAAGAATAACAAATTCAAAGTAAATTATAATTATACAACACCGAGGAAAATTACACACATGTATATATATATATATATATATATCCACACCTGTGGAGTAACGGTCAGCGCGTCTGACCGCGAAACCAGGTGGCCCGGGTTCGAATCCCGGTCGGGGCAAGTTACCTGGTTGAGGTGCTGGACCCCGGACTCATTTCACCGGCATTATCACCTTCATTTCATTCAGACGCTAAATAACCTAGCTGCTGATACAGCGTCGTAAAATAACCAAATAAAATAAAAAAAATATATATAGCTGTTTTATAAAGGGCCATTTTTAGAACGAGTACCCAGGCTATGGTAAGAAGAGAAAAAATTAAATCGCACCGAGAGATAGTTAGGCGAAGAAATATTGGTGATGCGATATAGGAAAATTAGTGAATGGTCCTGTAATCTTACCCTTTGGAGCGTTTCAAGAGAAAGTGTAATGTGGTCGTATTTCCGGATGTTGCAAATGAAACGTATGGAGGCATTATGAACGCGCTGCAATCTTTGGGCTAAGTTCTAATTTAAATCTGTTAGTAGAATGTCGCAATAGTCAAAATGTGGCAACACCAATGTTTGTATGATTTTAATTGGAAGAGTAGAAAATTTTTCAGGCGATTTAATGAATAAAGAGAGAGCTGAAGTTTGAAATCACGATGATAGCTTACTTCTGGGTTCAGTAGTGCGTATTCGAATGACAGCATTTGTTACGTGGCTTATAAATTCAGCATTAAGGAATGGAAATTAATTTTATGGTCTTACGGTGTTAGATACATACTAACAAGCCTATAACATAGCCCACATTTCCGACTCCATGTACTATTAAGATCAGTTGTTCATATTAAAAACTTGGAAAAGGTTTTTAAGGTTCTGTTTACTGTATAATATTTTCGGGCTATTAAATTAGAATATAAGACGAGGGGAGGAGTTTATGATAGAACAGAGAGGCTAAAAATAGCAGACTGTTATGGAATATGTAAATTTAACGATCACACAGATTTTATTACTTTCATGTTTGAAGCAATAACAGCTCCGGTTAATTCAGCTGCTGGAAATGATTGGGTGCGGTCAGATTTCGAACATTACCATAACCGCACAGGATCCAATACCAGCTTCCCTCTCAGTGTGTCTATAATTAATTTTGTGATATTGATGGCAATGGCAAACTCCTTCCTAGGAGAATTTCCCGAATCATTAGGTTGGAACCGCCATTAAAAATTCATTTGCGGAGAGGTGCTATAAGTTATTATTGAACACAAAACTTATACGCTAGTACTAACTGGAAGAAGCATAAAAACAGCTTCCAAGAATACTGTAACATATACATTTGAATAGCTTTTGTCAGACTCACTGAGTATAGGCCTATTTGCTTCACACTGCTTCGTAGGATATTCACTTATCACCTGTAGCTTTACACCAAATGTAAACATAGTACGAGGGAAAGTCAAAAAGTAACCATATTAATTGTTTCATTAATTGAATGTCGTCGTTGTTCCTGCAATAACTCCTATGTGCAAATTATAATTTTTTTTTCAATAGGAAGGAAAAACACATTTATTCATCCTATGGCAGCCGTACATAGGAGACTGTGAATTCTTACATTTTGGAAACAAAGAAATATAATTACATATAGGAGATTTTATTATTTGCTGTATCACTATTTAAGGGGAGGTGGTACACCCTATCTCCGCAATGTTAAATTTGCTATCTTTATTTTGGATTTTCTCTAAAACTACCAATCCTAGGGCGATGAAATTTGGTACACTTATATATTGATGGTTTCGGTATTGATTGACATTTTTGTAAATGTATCAGGACACATACACATTACATTTTAACCTGCAATGGTGTACCACCTCCCCTTAAGTTATTTAATAGAGCAAAAATCTGAAAATCGATCAATACAGTATGTCACATAGAAGTAATTGCAGGAACAACGACGATATGTACAGTAGTGGCAAAAAGAAACCGGACCGATCCTTGTAGCTGATTTCAGAGCCTTGTTCACTCCAGAGCACGGTAGATTGATAACTAAGGCTTTCGTTGTTAGAATCCTGCCTGGGAATGAACCCTTTTTTTTGTTCCTTATTCAAATTTATTCCCAATACTTTTCGATTGCGGCGTTATTTTACTACTTAATTAACTTATTTCATTTCATTTTTTTCATTTTTCATTTCATTTATCATATTCCATAGATCTTACATGAGCAATGAAGCTTTAAGATGTGGAACAAGTCAAAATTTTACAATATTACAATTACAATTTTTACAAATTTCTAAAATTTTTATAATATTTTACAATTTTTACAGTTTTACAATTTCGTAATTTTCTACAATGTTTTATAATTTCTTTACAATATTTTGGAGAGCTGTAGTGAGACGATGTGAGGCCAAAAGATTACCCGGCATTTGCCCTATGGTTGGGGGAAAACCTCGGTAAAAACCCAACCAGGTAATCAGACCAAATCGCGAAAACGTTAATATATATTTAATACCTTCATAGCAAATAAACATTTGCGAAGAGATATGTCTTATGATTGAACTTATATATATTTTGTACTATATTACTAGACTTATCTGAAGAAAAATGAACTGTAAATTATTAATAAACTTTGTTTAAAGACTGTAGTGTTCTTTATTTAGTTAACCATTTGTTTCAATCTTATGTAATGCCTTTTTTCAGTAACTTATAGGCCTATATTCACTTGTCTTAAAAAAAATTGTAGAATAAGTATTCCGTTTATTCATAAGATATTTGTGACAGACTTACACTAACTTCATAATGTTATTTACCAGTATATTTTACGTAAAACAAGACATGGCGAAGAAAATCGTCGGTCGAATCTTGAAGTGGATTGACATTCTGTGTCTTGGATTCCTAATAAAGGCATATAATTCCCTTTTACAATTATTCTACTTCATAAATATCACTCCCGTGTGAATTATTTCAAATAGAGACCAGTTAATACTTTCTTAAATTTATAATAATTCAAGTGCATGCAATTCGGATGAATTACTTGAAATAGTTACCAATTAATATTTTACTAAAATTCTAATATTTCACTTACATCACTGCCAGATGAATTACTTCAAATTAAGGCCCATAATATGTCATTAAAATTATTACACTTAATGTGTATCAATTCAGAGTAAATTATTTCTAATAGATGATCATAGTGTCTAACGAAAATCTGTCAACTTGTATTTACTAGAAGCAAAGCCAATGTAACGGCTTACTGGATTATGAAAGAAGGCAGGTGATATTTGGAGCCTATGTCTTATCTCTTATATTCAGTTATTATCGAGGAGCTCTAATTTCGAGTTACTCCGTGTTAAACGACATCATTTTCAATAGCTTGGCGGACGCATTACATATTTCTCGCTGTAGTGTGTTACGGGCCTAAATAATGACATTGCGTGACACATTTTGAAGAAAACCTTTCATTTTTATTAATTCATTAATACTTTTATTTCAAGAAAGAACATAATTCGTGTACACTGAATATTTATAAAATATGTTAAATACTGGAGGAGAAGTTGTCGTATACCAACCTTGATATTACCACTTCCTTGATATTACGGACTCTAGAAACCAATTTTTAGTTAAGATACCTATGTCGATATTCAACACCACTTAAACTGTGTTCGCTACAATCAGCGTAACGTGAAAGTAAATATAGTTCGAACGTAATGCTAAGACTATATTAATAAGAGTTCAATTCCTAAGATATTTGAAGAAATGTGATTCTCCCTCAGAAGATTTACTACGAAGTTGGATAATTTTATTTGAAAGAGTAATCAGTTTTGGGTTTGACGCCTCATATAGAATTCTCGGTGTGTAATCCTGATCCCGCTCTTTCTGATTGAGGCGGAATCTCTTCCTTCCCCTTGAAATTTAAAATGACCAGGATTTTCGCTCTCACTCGCACTCCTGATGATGATCGCTCTTGAGGAATATGAAACGGAAACCATTGTGCAGGGGAGGTGAGAAATTGGAGCACTTCATCACAGAGCACGATTTGACTCGGAATGGAACACCCACACATAAATATCTCAAGCGAAAAATGAAGGCACAAACCTGCGCTTTCGAATGGCCACACTAGAACTGTGCTGTTCATGCCGCGATATTTTGTAATGTATCACCACCATAAATTGTATTAAGTCACTCTGATTCGAATAAAGTAAAAGGAAGTAATTTTACATGTAAAGTGTTCTCTTACAAATCCAATTCAATGGGAATCGATTCTTTACAATACAGACCTATGGAGTCGCAACGGAGAACAGGGGATATCAGAAGGTGTATTAGTTCGTCTTCTATGATATAATACCTTAAGATCCCTATTTCCTTCCAATAGCTCACTGGTAGAGCAGGAATATACAGGATCAATCAGGACCTCTGCGACAAACTCCGAGGAGCAATAGACCTCACAATGAGGATTATGTCTATGAAACAAACCATGTTCACTGACTCGTCGTTAAGGAGCTATTTGACATCGAAGAAGAAACAGGGTTTAGTGACATTTACAGTAATTATGAAATTAATTATGCATTTATTTCTTCAAGTACCCTTGCGGACAGATTACAGAAGGTGTTCAAAGTGTATACCCTGGCTACATTCATTATACTGTCGTAGCAGTGATTGTCGGACTCTGTCGAACGATTCAGAAGTGTCTTATTTTATCAAAAGCAGCGAATAGTACTATCAGTTCCTGTTTGGTGCCAACTGGAGCGGCGTACATGACACTCTTCATATGTCCCCAAAGGAAAAACCAAGGAGCGTTAAGTCGGGCGATCGTGCGGGTCAGGAACCGTCTTCTTATTCATTGTTCCCCGCAAATGTTGTTCAAATGTTCGGCGTAGCGCCATCATATTGAAACAACATGTGGCGTACATCCTCCATGAGTTTCGGAAGCGTGTTCCGAAGGATCTGAAGGTAAGTTGCTTTTTTCAAATGAGATGGTAAGGTGACAGGTCTCAGGAGGCGGACACCAACAATTCCAGACCGGATGTTAACAGTAAACCTTTTCTGACTATAGACTTGAAATGTTCGAAAAAGACCGACAATCAGTGCTACGACGAAGTAATGAATGTAATGAGGTTCATTGATCACCTTCTGTAACCTGTCTGCAAGGATACTTGAAGAAATAAACTTATAATTCATTTGATAATTGGAAATGTCACTAAAACCCGTGTTTTCATCGATATCGCGTACCTCTTAAACGACGCATCAGAGAACATGGATTGTTTCACGAAAAATTATCCTCATTGCGAAATCTATCGCTCCTCAGAATTTTTCGCAGAGATCCTGATACACCATGTATAATAAACGAATTCAGATTCTATTTTTGCGTTGTACATGATACGTTCATAGTATGAGGGTCATCCTGAATTTCTTCAGTTTCCATCAGCATTACAAATTGTACACCAATGATACTTCCCCTACTTTTCGCCTCATTTCATTTAGGTTGGTTATTTTACTTTACGACGCTTTATCAACAGCTGAGGTTATTTAGCGTCTGAATGAGATGAAGGTGATAATGCCGGTGAAATGAGTCCGGGGGTCCAACACCGAAAGTTACCCAGCATTTGCTCATATTGGGTTGAGGGAAAACCCCGGAAAAAACCTCAACCAGGTAACTTGTCCCGACCGGGAATCGAACCCGGGCCACCTGGTTTCGCGACTAGACGCTCTAACCGTTACTCCACAGGTGTGGACCATTTCATTTATAATTCCATATCATGGAGATTATAGTTTCTGGGAGATGTACGAATTTTGGCGGAGTCATATGGAGAAAACAAGCCAAATTAATTTTACTCTGTAAAATGATCACCCGCGTACATTGGCGCAAATCTGAGACAACTAATTGACGAGACACTCTAACATAAGGGAGCGTATTTATTTATCTGTAATATCTGGTAACCGTTAGATAACTTAATGGTATCTCAGAAACTGAAAATTTCTTGGCATATATTTCACTCTTACCATTATACCTGCTAGTATTATGTTAACAGTAAAATAATGGTCTAAATGGAGAATAAATTACTTACAAATTCATACTCATAAAATCCATATAATTTTTAATTCCATTCGTAAACAAAGAAATCAGTGAGCATTGCGAATTACAAAATATGAAAGGAATGTTCATAAATTTTAAGAAAAAACAGGGAAAACTAGTGTGTGAAGGAAATGGAAAACGAATCCCTGTAAAAATCTGAAAGGATATAAGATACAGCCTAAGAATTTTGCTTCAAAGCAGTTTCTTTACTTAAAAGAAATTCGAATTATACTACAGCTTATAATTTAATTTCTGGGACTATTATTCAAAAGCCTGTGAAGCCTGTATATCTACTTAACGTCTATCTCTCCTTTTCTCAGGAAATTTGTTTGTCTACTTAATGTCTATCTCTCCATCCCTCACGAAACTTTTCTGTCTACGTAATGTCTATCTCTCCATTCCCCACGAAAGTTGTATGTGTACGTAATGTCTATCTCTCCATCTCTCACGAAACTTGTATGTCTACGTAATGTCTATCTCTCCATCATCCACGAAAATTGTTTGTCTATATAATGTCTATCTCTCCATCTCTCACGAAACTTGTCTGTCTTCGTAATATCTATCTCGCTATCCCCCACGAAACTTCTCTGTCTACGTAATGTCTATGTCTCCATCACCCACGAAACTTGTCTGTCTACGTAATGTCTATCTCTCCATCCTCCACGAAACTTGTCTGTCTATGTAATGTCTATGTCTCCATCACCCACGAAACTTGTCTGTCTACGTAATGTCTATCTCTCAATCACCCACGAAATTTGGTTTTCTACTTAATATGTATCTCTCTCCATCCCTCACGAAATGTTTGTTTACTTACTGGCTATCTCTCCCTTCCCCACGAAATTTGTCTGTCTACTGATTATCTATCTGCCCATCCCTCACGAAAATTTTCTGTTTACTGAATGTCTATCTCTCCATCCCCCACAAAATTTGTTGTCCAAAAACATGGATGAACACATCGTCACACCATCACATCAGATATTTCAGAACATTTAGTGTTGAAATTTAAAGTAAAACCTTTATGCTCGAATGTCAAATGAATGAAAAGTTACGAAAATTTCGATGTCTAACATCACTTCCTTAGCAATGGCAATGAGTTACTTTTCTAACGTCACTAGCTAGCAACGGATAAAACACTTGCATTAACATAGTGTTAACTTTCTTGTATGAATTGAATTTCTTTTTTCTTGTATAATATAATAGAGTAGAGTAGAGTGGAGGGGAGTGGAGTGGAATAGAATAGAATCAATTTTTCTAACCCTTAAGCTGAGCACAGCTCACACCGACTGACTACACTAAAGTCTAGTTTACACGATGGCACTAGGTTTCGCAACTAAGTTTCGCAAGTAAGTTCCGCAACTGATTTTTATTTTAATGCGCATGCGTGAAATGTGGTGGTGACACAGAGTTACGGCACTAGAAAGTTTTGGCGGCATCCAACTTTTCGTGAAACGAAACTTGTAGTTAAACACGTTCTGATCTGTGAATTGATTTACAAAATTAAACGGGAAAGTGAAGAAATTATTAAGTGTCTTGATTTATTTGCAGTGCAAACGTGCTTGTGGCATTTAGTGACCAAACTTTAAAAATTAAAAAAAAAAAAATTGAACTGTTCCAAAGTCACTCATAAAAGATTATGATAATTTTTGTGATCTTCTACAACTGTCTATTTAATAAGTTTGAAGTTTTGCAGAAATCCTAAATGTGATCTTCTTTTTATTCATGCTATAGTTCAAACTCCTTTCTGTCTCCTTTTCTCATTTTTAAGGTTAGTAGTAACGTCTCAGCTACTAGCTACTAGCATTTAAAGAATTAACATTGAAGAAAAGTACAAAAGTTATCATGAAGCTACAGTATACACAAGTGTCTCCATGTAAACAACTTCCTACGTAATCACTTTAAGAAAGAAATTAATTGTAAGGTATGAAGACAAAGACGATGAATGGGAATGCCATGCCGATAAATTGAAAACGTTACGAAGAAGGCAGCAATAGGAATTAAAGTAATTAATTAAAGATATAAAGAGTAATATCATAAAGTGAATGTTTAGGAAGAGGTAGAATGCGATGTGAAAGATTTAAGAGTGAAAATTTATGAAAAGAAAAATGAAAAGAACGTGATGAAGAGGAATATGATGATGAAGAAGAATGTGACAAGAATAATTGTGAAATGAAGGCGTGAGGAAAACTAAGGAGAAAGACATGAAGTGAAAGTTTATGAAATCAAAAGTAATTAAATTGCATGTGTTGACAAGAAAAGTAATTAAGAGAAAGAAGATAAAGGGAAAGATGATCAGAACCATTGAATGTAGTCAAGAGAAAAACATTGTGGTTTTAGTAAATAAAGAGATTATGAAAAGAAAGTTGGCGAGAAGGGATATGGTGACGAGGAAGATGGACTAATGAGAAGAAAGGTAGTGAATGAGGATGAAAATAGGAAATGGGTAATGAATAAAAAATAAGAGAGGAAGGTGACGAAGAGGAAGATGATAAAGCTGGAGGTAATAACAAGGAAGATTAAAAAGGAGGTAATGAAGAAATAGACGAAAAAGTATGAGGTAATGAAATATGTAATCAAGACAAAGATGAAAAATGAGATAATGAATAGAAAGACGGTAAATAAAGAGGTAGTGAAGAGAAAGATGTTATAAAGGAGAAAAGATTGAAGAGAAAGACGATAAGGAAGGAAGCAATTAAGAAAAATATAACAAGAGAGAAGTTAATGAATAGAGACGATAAAGGAAAAAAAACATTAGGAGAAAGAGGATGAAGAACGAGGATGAAGGAAGTAATAAAGAAGAATCGATAAAGATGAAGATAATAAAGACGTAACAAAATAAGAGACAGACGAGAAAGTATGAGGGAATGAAGAGAAAGACGACAAAAAAGAAAGTAATGAAGATAATGAGGAGGAAGAGGATAAAGAGCGAAGTAATGAAAAGAAAAGTTGAATAAAGTAATAAAGAGAAAGATAATGAAGAGCAACACAACAAAAGAAGTAATGAACAGGAAGATAATGAAGAGAAAAAGATTAAAAGTGGAGATAATGAATAGAAAAGCGATTAAAAAGATAACAAAGAAGAAAGTAATGAAGAGAAAATGAAGAGAGAGATGATGAAGAAAGATATCATTAAGAAGAAATTGATTAAAATGAATGTAATTGGAATGGCAACGAATAGAAAGTCAATAAAATGGAGATAATGAAAAGAAAATCTATTGAAAGATGGTAATGAAGAATGTAATGGAGAAGAAGGTAATGAAGAGGAAGTTCATGAAAAGAAAGAAGATAATGAAGATGAATGTAATGAAAAGCAGTTAAAGAGGAAGTAATTGAAATAAAGATGATAAAGAAGGGATGTTGAAGAGGTGGGTAAAGAAAAGGAAAACGATAAAGTACGAGATAATGAAGACGAAGATGATGGAAAGAAAATCAACCAAAGCGGAAGTAAAGAAGAGAAAGGTAATAATTGGAAAAGGATAATGAAGATAATGAAGTGGAAGGCAATGGAAAGGATAAGTCAGAGTTTGACATTGTAGGGGAAGTGGTTAAAGGGAAGATAGTTGAGTATAATGTAATTCTGAAAAATATATTGAGTGGTAAAGTAATGACGACGGAAATAATAATACATAATAAAAGTAATAAAATTGAGGATAAAAAATGGGGATTATGAACATAAATACTATGAAAATGAAGATGACGTTATTGAAAAATGCAGAGGAAAAGAAAAGGAAGGAAATGGTAATGTTGTAGAATGTAGTAGACATGAAAAATGAAAAATAGCATTTTGTAATGAAGAAATATTAATTTTAATCATTAGCAATCAACTATACCATTTGATTAAAACAATTATTGTTCTATTGTCTTGAATTCAGATTACGTGAGAGATTCATGGACGCCACTAAATATGCAAGTCGAACTGCAGACTTTGTATAGTAATTTTTGCATTAATTACGTAAACATTTGGAGCTAATCAAAGCAGCAGAAAGCAGCTCGTGTGTTTTACTCTGAGGAATAATTTAACGAGGCGTGAGTTAGTACCTGAATCATAAAATAAGGTAGATGTGTCTCATATGAAACTAACACCGGTGTGGAGGGTCCGCGTAATCCAATTGTCATTGTTTTCCTCCCCGCAGGGGTTTTGTGGTTTCCTTGTTCTCAAACCATCCTCTATTGTTTCGCCCTGTAGTTACATCCCTTTACGTATGTTTACTATAAACTACACAATTACGTGTTCCACAGCTATTTAGACACAACCTTCCTCTACGGGCTCTGTTTACCCCTCTTTTAGCTATGAAACTTGCTTTGTTTCAGTCACTTTCCAAGAAGCGTTTTCAACACATCTACGTGCTGTATTGATTAGACAAACCTACATCAATGGCTTAATAGTTATTATAATTTCGGTTCTTTCTGAGAGACGCGTCTTCAAAGCCAGCCGAAGGCAATAGATTTTTAGGGAATGGACCAGATTCCTCCCGCGGATAGTTTTCATTGGCATATTGCCTCTCTGTCGAATTATATCCAAAAATAATGACTAGGGCTGGTGATTTTGCTCTAAACATAATCGTTTTGTTGTTCTAACAACACCCACAAACAGCGAAGATTTAATTGCCTAAGTAATGAGGTAAGATTCTCATTGGCTCTCACATGGACGTGTTGCCTGGCATTGTAAACTACGCACTGATTGTTCTGTTTCGCCACAATACTCTTAAACTGTACTGCTATGTCCCCTTTTCCTCGTTATCAATAGCAAATGTAACAGTTAAGTTCTAGGTTCAGGGCCGGAAACCTGCAGACCGAATAATAACAAATCTATTCTGTCTCGATCACATTTTATTTATAATATACCGTGTCCCGCTTAGAGGGATCGAGAAATAAGTGATAATTTCAAGTGTAAATAATGGTTTATTAACATACCTTTTTACATAACTTAATGTAAATACTCTCCGAGTTTCGCAGAATGCTGAATGTAACTCGATGTGTGCGCCTTGAGTTGCCCTGCAGACATCTAAACGGCGGTATTCAACCTTCCGCCAATTGTTCTGTGGCATTTGTGGAGTCACTAGCACAGCTGCATTTGTGATGCGTTGCCTCAGTTCCTCTTTGATACACAGCATCCTTCATAAAGCCTCTGAAAAAAAAGTCCAAGGGGATCAGATCGGGTGACCTGGTTGGTCAGGAAATGGGTTCTCGTCTTCCGATCCACCTATCCATGTACGAAGAACACTGCGTTGTACTCGAGTAACTCTTCTGCTAGCCTAGCACACACTGAACTTTCTGTTGTGATGTCTTCATGTTGACCATAGCGTGTTCTCCTACAAAATGGCGCCAGGCTTGTTTTAGCAACAAACAAACAAAAGATACGAATGCAGCTGTTTTCAAACTTTGTTGCTTAAACTTGGACAGTTTCTCTATCTTGTTAGATCTAAATCTCAAAGATATCTTTATCGATTTTAAGTGGTGCGCATTTATTTCTCGATCCCTCTAAGCGGGTATAAAGAGCTCTCTTCCCTGCCGTTCTGTGACACTGTATGTATGTGCTACATATGAAACTGTTTCATCGCTTTAGTGGGTGAATTTTCCAAATTAAACTTGAAATTTCATTCCTATAAAATGTTAGCTGACTTTTAAATTGCTACACAATGCTCTATTAGGCCTACCCGTATTTTCCAACGCCAATTAGGGCAAACATAGTGGCGAATAATAAAGAATATCGCTAATATGTTTTCGCGGGATATCAGCCGAGTTAAGATTTTGGAATGCTCCAAGCTTTCGACTGCTATCTCTGCAGCCATCTTCAGGGAAGTGATGTCCGAACAGAAAGTCGAAAGGTTATATAGATGTTAGGCTGTCTCAGGTGAAACGGGATTGGTTGGCGGATCGGCCAATCCGGGGCCGGGAATTGTCATCCCTCGTAAGCTCCGCCCCTCCCGGGATTCCTGCGTGAAGTTTGGCGGGCGGCGAGCCCTATTCCGCCGGTTGGAGCATTCCAAAATCTTAACTCGGCTGATATCCCGCGAAAACATATTAGCGAACCAACGCCGAGAAAGCCTCAAATCATAAATAGAGAATATGTCTTAATAGAAATTAGAAATACCTCTTCCTATATCAGGAAATGATTAAGATGTTTCTTTGGGCTAAGTACGCTTCATCCGAATTTGGTTGAGATTGGTATTGAAGAAACTGCATGTGCATAACTTTTACCGAAAAAATCAAAGGAAATGTGTGAAGTGGCTTACAATTTTTTTCGAAAGTGGTGTTTATGTAAAAACATTAATATTCATACCAGTGAGACCGTGTTATTGGCATTTTTTTTTTAGAAATCTAAAAAATATAGCCTATATCTCCAGCAAGCTTATGGTGGGATTATTCAATGTTACGATGAACTTCAATCGGTTATTAATGTTAACAAAATGTCAAATTATACATTTCAAATTGCAATCAATAAGTAATCAATGCAAACTGCATACGATTGTTTTTGTTCGACCATAATTAAATATCTAAGTTCTGGGTTTTTTTTTTAAATATCTTACCTTGTTAGTTTATGTCATGAAATGGTGACCGTGCGTTTATTTTCAACATGTTCTCGACTATTGCAGCAGATGGCACTAGTGTGAGTGTCTTTTTAGCGTGTTCCCGAGTAATGCGTCAGATGGCAGGCCCGTAAGCCGTATTTATTTTTTTTTTATTTATTTATTTATTTTTTTTTTGCAGGACATGGTATGGAGATTTTAACATCAAAGCAATAGGCCTACACATTAAAAGACTGTAAATTAACTCAATTTATTTGAATATTAAAATTAACATGAACGGAATTTATTTTATTTTAAATACATGTTGATGATTGTTCAGTTTGTGAAATTTATCTAGGGAATAGCTCCTAGTGCAATGTTTGAAGTTGGGTTAATGTTTATTTGAGTGCTTGAATCAACGCCACTTTCAAAACTCGCGCATACAATTTTGGATTGGTGCTCTCAAGACTTGCGGGATGTTGCGCGTACGATATTAATCAATATTGCATATATGCTTACTTCGAAATCGATAGTTTCAATAACATAACGAATAGCAGTACTTTAAAGTATGTCATTAAGATACAGTTACGTCACATGTAATGAGGTATTATAGTATTGTCGAGCAAATAATGAATTATTTGTGCATTTAGTTCGTATTTAATTACAATAATTATCATCATCATCTATAGTTCATGCAATAGACTCTTTACTTATACCGTGTTTCAGAATTCTGAGAGAACTAAATCATCAATCTACGTGCAATCAAGTTTATTGTTTCCTTGGTAAGATTATAACTTAAGATTTTGTGTGACATTATCAACTTATCGGGTCAATATTTATGTAACTATAATTGTTTATTGTTTGTAACATATCCACCGCCCTATTTGGTTACATTTCATCACTTTTAGTAGGGCCTATACTGTTAATTGTAAGAGACTTTAGTGACCTTATTCCTGCTGATTCTACACATTTCAAATGTGCTATATTGCCTATGTCCTTGAGCCATACAGAAGTGGCGGAATTATAAAAGTAATACTAATAATAATAATTGTTTGTAACATATCCACCGCCCTATTTGGTTACATTTCATCACTTTTAGTAGGGTCTATACTGTTAATTGTAAGAGACTTTAGTGACCTTATTCCTGCTGATTCAACACATTTCAAATGTGCTATATTGGCTATGTCCTTGAGCCATACAGAAGTGGCGGAATTATAAAAGTAATAATAATAATAATAATAACAATAATAATAATAATAAGTCACTAGCTCCGTTCTATGAGATTTAAAAGCAATTAAGACAATAATATATAAAATAAATAGAAAACAACGTTTGAAAAATTAATTGTCGGACATGACGTCAAAGATAGGTTTCAGTTAAAACTGCAAACCCAAATCCTTTCTGTAAAATCTTATGTTTTGCAAGATACATTCAGCAAAGAGAAATCGTACAGACACAGTACTACGAAACAAACTCGATATTGTATGTATGTAATGGAATCGTATGTGTGTACGAGTATGTGTGTGTATGTATGTATGTATGTATGTATGTATGTATGTATGTATGTATGTATGTATGTATGTATGTATGTATGTATGTAGGGGAGAGTCGGGTATTATCGGACATCTGGTAATATCTTACAGTGATTTTGTTTCATCTACCACGCGATGATAGTACCTGATTGACATGGTTACGTTTCTGTGATGTCGCATAGAGAAACGTAACCATGTCATTCAGGTACTACCATATGGTGGTAGATGAAAGAAACGCACTGTCCGATACTACCCGACTCTCCTCTATGCATGCATGCATGCACGTAATGAATTAATGAATGTATGCATATATGTATCTATGCATTTACAGGTGTGTATGTGTATGTCTTTGTATATGTGTATGCATAAACTAATGACAAACAATAATGGAACGCGACTTCGTTTTCTGTACAACAGATTGAATAATATGAAAATTGTGTATATTTTCCCATCGAAGGTTTGTAATATTAGAAACAATTTAATTTAACTTATATATTTTACACAAAGCGAAACTTAAGTAATTGGTTTTATGCGGAATGTATTCTCCTAGCTATGTCTCCTACGACACGGATGTAAATTTATTATTTGCAGTACTTCTCACTACCCTTCGGTTGAAGTGCATTTTTCTTCTTCCATTTTCTTCATTACTTTAAATGAGAGTTTTACACGTAAAAGGAAACTTTGTTAATATTCGTTTCTTCTTCCTTAATTTTAAATAAACACATTATGGGATTGCAATAATACGAAGTAATAGACGAGACTTAATACAGATTTTTATTACATGGGCATAATGCCTAAGACTCCTTCAGTTTTCAGATGATGATACCTAACGGATACAAAGTAACTTTCGCAATGACACTCATTTGTGCTGAACCAATACTTAACCCTTAGCTATTTTAGACGAGATGAAAGAACTGCATGCTAACTACATTCTGGCTCAATTACATTATTGTAAAAATATTTATTTTATGATATTTCATTCCTTAAAAACATTAGTATAATTAAATCTGTAAAAGAAAACTTCACTATATCCTGAAGAGTATCATCATTGTAATATAAACGCCCAAGAATTCTAATTACTTTGAATATTTTAGGTCACAAACTTAATCAATTTAATACTTTAGTTTGTGACAGTAGCTGTATTTCAAGCCGAAAGATAGATATGGAAAAGAGATATTATTACTCTTAGTGTTGTTAATGAAAATATATATTTTTATCCATTGTAATTCCAGTATTATAATGGTTATAATAGATTTTTGAACAAAGTGACCTATTCCGTTATTATTGTATTATTCACGTAATGTTAATATTATGTATGATTCAGAAAAAGGAAACTCATTTGTTGTTAAATAATAATGCAGACAGGACTGTTTAACGTGTTTATTTTTTCCCGGATTATTCTTCGTTAAATGTTGGTTGAAAGACAAGTTTATTTACCAGCCGTCAATACTTGTTTGCTTTGCTGGTCTATTGACGTGTTGCTGTTATACTATGCATTCGGTTGCGTTACAGTCAAAGTTCATACATCAGAATTACGATACTAACTTCCTAGCTGTCATTACAATAGAAATGAAAAATTTTCTTGAAAACAATTGTGAGTTTAATATTATGTGCCACATGCGAGATACACTATTAGATTCACAAAGTTGTTGTTTACCTGATAGTAGTAAGAAATACTGCATCATATGTCAGATTTGCTTCATTAACGTCTTGTGACGTAGAAAGAGAAAATATCACAGTAGAAAGAAAAAGAAAAGGAAAAAAATAAATAATTATAAAGAAGTAAATAATGTATAGAAATGAAGAGGAAGACATTTATGAAAATAAAAAGGTGTAGAAGAAAAAGAGAAATAAGTATGGCAGAGAAGAAAATATGAAAATAAATAAATTGTGAAAATATGAAACAGGAATTGGAAAAGAAGGAAAAAGAAAAGGAGTGGAAATAAGAACTATAGAAGAAAAAATTATTTGAATAGAAGGGATATAATGAAAGAATGAAGTAGAAACAGGGAGCAAGAAAGGAGGATAAATAAATAATAATAAAGAGGGAATACGAGTATATTGTATAAGGATGGAGAAAATAAATTGAAAAACTAACGGGAAACAGAGAATTAATTGAATGAAGAGTAAAACGAAGAATGTTTGGAGAAATGGAATAAAAATATTTTTGAAAGAGTGATGTAATTCGGGAGGAAAGAAAGAAAGGAAATGAAGGGAGAGAAAGAATGGAAGAAGAGAGGAAAGAGAAGAAGGATGATGAAAATAAAAATTAAAGATAGAAAAAGGGAGAAATATGTAGTATTATGAAATATTTAAAAGACAAATAAGGGCGAAATAATCGACGGCAAATAAAGAAAGGAAACTGGAAATTAAGACAAAGAAATGAAGGGGACTTTACAGAAAGGGAGAAAGGATGTAAGAACTAAGAATAATGCAAAGTGGTAATGAAATAAGAAAGAATAAGAGAATAATATATGCATTGTATGATTCGAGATAGGATAAAAATAGAAGACAACAAAATTCATAAGAAAGAAAAGAGAAACGAGAGAAATAAAGGAATACAAATAGAAATCAACAAAATTCGTAAGAAAGAAAAGAGAAAAGAGAGAAATAAAGCAAAAAGGAAGTGAGAGAAGAAAAAGGATGGATGAAGGAAGGAAAATATAAAGGGATGAATGAAACCAGAGAGGATCTAGAATGTTTCACTGCTACAGCAGGGCGACAAAACAGGTCGGACCATTATAATTGGATTCTATAGAAAGGAAACACAAAGTTGCTGTACTTTGCAAGGGCTGCTGAAAGTGACTCCTTATCGCTCACAGACCTAACATCGCTGCGACAAGTTCTGTGACACATTCTCGAGTACGCTGAACACTTCTACAGCATAGTAAGTTATTCTTGTAGCTACAAGACTTTCGTCACTCAACTTCATTTGTGTATGACTTTCATTTTAACATCTTAAGCTAAGAAGTTCATAATATTAATAAAAGCGACTTAATATGCTTTTCTCATTCTGATAAAACGAGTAATAAAATTTAATCTTTAATATTCTTTATGTTATCATCATTATTATTATAACTACTATTATTATAATTACTACTACTGCCGCTGCCGCTGTTGCTGCTGCTGCTACCCCCACTACTACTATTGCTGCTACTGTTGCTACAGCCGCTACTAATACTGCTGCTGCTACCGCCGCTACTACTCCTAATTTCTGCAGTCAATAGAATTCTTTCAAACAAACAAGGGACCCAGGCAATATTGTGATGTCTCTCCTCTTCTGTTTATTTCATACTTTAACTAAATAAATAAGGAATGGAAATTATTGAGGCCGCCGTGAGTATAGCCTACATATTGGCAGGAACATGTTACATTCTCTTGCTATTTATTTTAATTTAAGGAGTATTATTACGGTTTATTTATAAGGCCTAATTTTTTCTAAGATTACTACTTCAGAAGTAAGGACATACGTACATACATACATACATACATACATACATACATACATACATACATACATACATGGGGTGGGCCTCGGTAGCGCAGTTGGTATAGCGCTAGCCCTCTGTGCTCGAGGTTGCAGGTTCGATCACGACCCAGGTCGATGGCATTTAAATGTGCTTAAATGCGACAGGCTCATGTCAGTAGATTTACTGGCATGTAAAAGAACTCCTGCGGGACAAAATTCCGGCACACAGGCGACACTGATATAACCTCTGCAGTTGCGAGCGTCGTTAAATAAACCATTTTTGTACTGTCCGTTACTCAGGAGAAGACGAGCAGGAAGAATGTTACCTTCTTGACTATCGCTACTGATTATAAACATCGCTCAGATAAGCATCCCAGTAGCCAGGTTATTACTCGTACAGGAAACATGAGTAACAATGTGTATGAAAATTAAAGCTAAGTTGAACAGAAGGAGATCTAATGTTTCCGCTTACTACAGTACAAATATTGCACGTGTTGTCGTACGTTATCTGTTCACATCTTTTCCTCCTCAGTCCGCTCTCGTCTTCTCCTGAGTCACCGACAGTACCTACATACTGTTCTCTAACCAGGAGATTTACGTGAAAGGAATGTGTTTAATATTGCGTCATCTATTGAAGCGAAGTAGATAGAAAATTACCGTTATAACGTCAGTTTAAAAAATATGAGCTCTCCTCCATATTATGTTATTTCCTGTATGGAGGGATTAAAAAAACCAGGAGATTAACCGTGATGTAATTTTGTAATTAGGGTGGCTAGTATAAGTTGTATCAGTGTTTTGGTTTGTGCTTTGAGAGTTAGCCAATGGAGATATGTGTACCCACGTGTGTGACCTTATGACATCTTATGACATCAACATTCATTCACAGCATTACCCCGCTGCGTCTCATTCCCCTGAGATTTTCTCCTGGTTGGAGTACAGTATGTACACATTGTAAAATTCATTGTTTTGGCATTCTGACAAAAGTTGCTTTGAAATTTCTGCTAGTTCTATGTTTCCTATTTTTACTACTTATGAAAGAAAGTGAGTTTGAGGTGAGAACGGGAGCAGTCAAGAAATTCTCTCTCAGTAACACCATTCTCTATAAAATTTTACTTTACTGGAACTGGAGCAATCATCTTTGGAAAATAGTAACTAATGTTTATATACATGCATAATATAAATATGCGATCTTTCAATAGTCCATAATGCACATAACTATTCTTTTCAGTGATTTATACCACTCTTCCCTTAAGTACTCTTGTCTGCAGACTTCCATTCATTCGTAGTCTGTAAACAGAGCATGTACACGCAGTAACTGTTAAGAGATAGCCTATGTGCTGTAATCTTCCACGTTATTGCGGATTATACTAATTATATGGAACGCAATCTAGTGCAATAATTGACTTTTCTATCAATGACAGAATAGGATGAGTAGTATAGAATGGACATTTCATAAGGAGGGCAATGAGTTCTGTAGAATGGAGTCTAGACAAAATATTTACGTTGCTTTGACATCAAAGGTACCGGACAAGCAAAGCTGCAGTCTCGATCGTTGTCAGTTGAATGTGAATAAGAGTTTGTCTTCACCAAATTGCTATTAACTTTCCCTTTATGATGTCTTTTTTGTTATATTTACAAGGTAATTAGAGAATTTGGTATACAAGTGATTACGACTCTGTCATTGAAGTTTTAAAAAACGCAATATTACCCCACGCTGCCATAGCTTGATGGGTCCTATAGAGCAGATTAAAATCTCTTTTATTAGGTACAGCATAGCGGGGGATTAGTGGTTTGTGTGTGCTCATCTGGCCTTCATTTTCCTACTGTACACTCTGTTCACCATATAAGAGCAAATATAGGCATAGCTGATTACTAACATCTTTAAAAGTTTCTACCATAAATCACATCCCTATTCGAAGTATATTGGAATTTTTAAACCGTTAATAATTTGTTACCCTAACTTTCTCCCTTCGAAATTAGAATGTACTGGCATCCTGAAGTTATGTATAGACTTTCATAACTTATAGGTGATAAAATTAACTAGAATATATGCATATCTTTCTGGAAAATTTACTTAGAGATATAGAAAGGAAATCATAAAAGGAAAATATTTTGAAACTCTGCGAATAGCTATGACAATTTCTCGTTATATTTTTGTACGGTAATAGGCTAATGAAATGTCAATCGAATAGAAGTATAAAAATTGTAACAATACAAAAATAAAAAACCTTAAAAAGGGACGAGCAGAGAGGAAAGCACAATGAACAAACCATGAAACGTTAAATAAAGCGTAAAGAAAAGGAAATACAGTACGATTATTCAGTCCTGACAGTCGCCGGAGATATGCGCCTCGATCAGGCGAGTCCATTTATTTACGCCAAGGGGTGTTTGGGTTATTCACTCGCTTGCCTTCGGAGTGATAGGATGTCATGCGTGCGGTAGAGCGGTATGTTTCTAGTACATCATTAAGCTGTACTGCATTCCTTTACCGACCGATCGCCCTTATCTTTACTCCGGAGCTCTCCCGACTACTGCTATTACTTCCCCTCTTTCGCGTCGCTGAACTGTCAGGACTAAATAATCGGTCTGTACATACATACATACATACATACATACATACATACATACATACATACATACATACATACATACATACATACATACATGCATAGAGTTAAATATGTGCGCGCGGGTAGGAACGGGTCCATATTCACCCATATAATGCCAGTTGTGTAGATCAATTTACCGACAGTGTCGTCGCCCGGGTCCGCAGGATTATAAGTCCAGTGCTCTAACCACTAGAAAGAGAGTTATTAACCAAATATTCAGTTCTTCTGTGTTAAGAAAGAGATAAATTGACAGATCCTTGGCAATATAAACGCACAAATAATGAATGGTAGTAACAAAGTTTTCGTATCTTAGCGAAGTCTGGATTATAATAAATCATAATTGCTATAGGAAGAAAATGAAACGTTTACGGACGATTGTTAGATACAAAGAAGTAGATTAGAATATCTAATACATATGCATTCTGCAATAATTAAAACTTAGAAGGAGTAACACCTCACAACCTTAGTACAAATTCAGTTGGAATAACATTTGTTTCTATGAACAGAATAATATGTATAGGCCTAAGTTATCAAGCAAGGGTTGAAAATATCTTGAATCGTTCTAAAATGCTGGCAGAAGACCATAATAGATTATGAGGTCAAATATATGAAAGTATAATATTAATTTGTGTAATTAATTTGGAAGTAATCAATACACAAATAAAAATTCAATTGAAGACTGTCATATTTATAAATAAATTTATGAATAGCGTAAACGAGTTATCCTTTTTTATTTTTTATTGCTTCAAACACTAGAATACCATGTCAAACTGAATTATAGTAGCAAAAGTTTCTGCCCTGTCAAATCCAGTTCCATCTGTGGATTCTTTTTCATTTTCGAATGAGTTGTTTTTAAAACAGGAAGGCGAGGCTGTGCAGACGTCAGTGTTTGACACGCGGTGCCAGCGATATAAACAAAATTACTAGAAAAACTGAAACAAAATGTCAAGTCAGGGTGTTATGTTTAATGCGTGTTTCTGTTACAGTCCTCGGCTTCATTCTGTTAGCATGTTAACACGTTAGTTGATGCCAAAAGGCGTCAACAAAACTAAAATTTATCTTTGCAATATAGACAGAATATGAAATTTATTTTCTTCATGGCATTGGAAAAAGTATGTAGAACTTAGCTATCAAATAGGATATTTTACGTCCTTTGAGTAGCTGGAGTAGCAGTTTCAATATATGTAGGTGTAGTGACATTTACTTGGTTCGTTTATCGTAAATACACCATGTCCCGCTTAGAGGGGTCGAGAAATAAGTGATAATTTCAAGTGTAAATAATGGTTTATTAACATAACTTGATGTAAAATCTCTCAGAGTTTCGGAGATTGTTGAATGCAGCTCTATGTGTGCGCCTTGAGTTACCCTGCACACATATAAACGATGGTATTCAACCTCCCGCCAAGTGTTCTGTGGCATTTGCGGAGTCACTAGCGCAGCTGCAGCTGCATTTGTGATGCGTTGTCTCAGTTCCTCCAAAGTGTTAGCTCTGCCTCTTTAGTACAGAGCATCCTTCACAAAGCCTGAGAAAAAAGGTCCAAGGGGGTCAGATCGGGTGACCTGAATGGCCAGGCAATGGGTCCTCCTCTTCCGAGCCACTATCCATGTACGACTAACACGGCGTTGTAATCGCGTAATAGATTTTTCTTCTGCTAGCCATAGCACACACTGAACTTTCTGTTGTGGTGTCCACATGTTGACCATGGGATGTTCTCCTACAAAATGGCACCAGGCTTGTTTTCGCACCAAACAAACAAACAAACACATGCAGCTGTTTTCAGACTTTGTTACGTAAACTTGGACAGTTTCTCTATCTTGTCAGATGTAAATCTCAACGATATATTTATCTGGTTTTAAGTGGTGAGCATTTATTTCTCGATCCCTCTAAGCGGGTCAGGGTGTATAGGCGAGGGAAAGTAATACTTACTGAGTTCAGAAACATAAACAGTATTTTAACATAAGAATAAAAACGCTTCAGTAATTATACACCAAAATAAAATAAAAAATAATTTTGTTAACGCGAAAAATGTACCTTTTCTCAGAGAATAACTCGCAAATTTGGACTCTGTGTTCGATAGATATATAGTGATATCACTTTCAAGTTCATTGAGATTTCTCTACCTTGTTTGGATGGAAGTTATTGCTGAGAAGTTTGTTTGGCATAAATGTGACATTGTAAATATAATAATATAATATAATAGCTTCTTTTGAAAACTCGAGGTATTCATACATTTTTTAACCAAAACCGGTTATACTTTGCAAAAAAGCCTAGTTTTAACATTCTATCAGTATGTACGTACATACTTAAATCAATTTTTCCTTCAAATAACAAATTCACTTGTTCTAATGTATACTTGGAATTTCACCCAGTTGAATGCAACTGTCCAAAAATAGATTTAGTATCCAACTGCTACTGTATTGTTTTGAGTGTCTTCCGGAAAGTACTACAAAACTGTTTCAAAATTGTACAAACTGATTTCTCTGTCCGCAAAAATAAACTTCGTACTTACCATACGTAGCTAAATTTTCCATGAGTTCTTTGATACACTGAAATGAATCATAATTATTTCTGTGAATTGACATCTATTAGAAGCTACGTTTCCTTACAACTCCTTTGATTTTATCTCTTGTTGTTATGTTAACATCTTGGCCTTACAAACTACCATTCAAAGTGCAAATCTGGCTTTCAGGTATAGCTCTCTGTGAAGCAGATTTGAATAATATCAAGGGAAAAATTGTTCTGGGGCCGAGTATTGATCCCGGGACCTTTCGCTTAGCACACGAACGCTCTACCGAGTGAGCTACTTTGGAACTACAGCCGGCACCGTCTCAATTTTCGCCTTTATATCCACACAATTCAAGTCGGCTGACAAGGCGCCAGAAACCCAACTTTGAGTGCATACAAACTCTGTGTGACTTGAATTGTGGCTTTCTATTAACGTACCTACAGTGATGTTTATATTATGCAATTTTAGGTATAGCTCTCTGTGAAGCAGATTTGAATAATTCATATTAGCCTATAATAATAATTTATAATACTATTGAAAGTGTTTAAGTGTTCGAAAATATTAGCAGATTAGGCTACTACAAATGATGTTCAAGTAACATTTCATGTCATTGTTGCATTATATTCTTCTATTTTGGTATTTTTTGGGTGGTATCCATTAATTTAAGCAAAATTATCGCTGTTCTTCTATTTCACAGATTTTGATTCGGTTGTGGCCTTTGAAGGTAAGCAACCAGTCAGTTCTCGTTCTCGTACCCGGTTTATTGTGGACCAGATCTCCTAGTCCGTTTTAGCCTTGGTTTTACTGATACATTCCCGACATCTAATATTATAGGAGATACATTTATCTTACCTTTATTTAAACTAGAGGTCGCGAGCGTCATGAACAACCCTTAGAATTTCAACTTCCTGTTAATTAAATCACTCAGTTAACCATTTAATAAAACAAATCGGTCAAGATCAAAGTGTAGGCCGCTAGAGAAAGCTATAACATAATTTTGTCAGAACTAAATTGATTTCTTCTATCATTCTTGTCCGAGATTGTTTTTATAGTTTAAGTCCCCGAAAAGCTTCTGTGAAACACGAAACGTGAAACACAGAAACGTAATTCAGACAAACAAGGAAAAACTAATCAAAACAAGGTAATCCAACTTATATCGTGCTTTATGAGGAGCTACTGGTTTTTATGAGATATTTTAAAAATGAAAAGCGGATGATTTAAGACTTGGTAGGGATAATCACCGTTAATTGCATCCAACAGACAATGGCTATATTGTTCCTCAGTTGACAAGTTGGAGAAAGCTTTGTGTTGGGGACGCCGGGCCACGTTAACATGATAGATTACTTTCGTTTGCTTCGCCTTACATCTTGTCAACGTGAGGCCTCGTTCTGCGACATAGTTTTACAGGCTGCTTGGAATACCACAAAAATTAAGCGGGATACATCTCCTGTAAGCTGCGATGCAGACGTGGAGCAAGAAGGTGATATAGAGCATTTTAAATGGAATTATGAAATAATAGGCTTAATTTAAATTAATTTATTGAAGAACTTAACTAATGTTAAGAGTTTGAATAAATTTTATGAATTGAATTCTAATAAAGTCAGGTAATTATATAATGTTACCGAACAGGGGACACAAATACAAAGAAATATAAAACAATGACAGGGGAAATTTCATTCTAGATATGCAAGTATCAGGTTAGATAAGGATTAAATAACTATTGCGACAGGCAGGATGAGTACATCCTATCCAACAATTAAATAGTTGGGAGAGACAGACCGTGTGGAATAACGCAATGATGTAGTGAAAGAATGGAAAATGGAAAGAAAAATATGCGGAACAATCTATGTGAGCACCAAGCTTGTTGGTCACTTGTCTGACTCCGTTTCTTCCGCTCCGTTTAAGGAATTTAAGAGAATATTTAAGGGAAAAGACCGAAAATTTAAGTAAACTAATACCTACCACATTAGGGAGAGGGCCGCCCTCGAGACACAAAACCACAAGGCACGAAGTTCATCCTACATTTTTGTGTCTCTGGTACAGGAGTTGCGTCAGAGCGAATCTTTTGTCTCAAAACTTTACCAATTGTCTCTTCTTGAATGCTAAATATAGATATTTCACGTCAAAAGAATTAGGAATTAAATTGTGACAGTTTGAATTTTTCAAAAAAAGATGAGCTAATCAAATGTATTAATCTAGAATTGTTGTACATAAACTGAATGAGGCTATTGTCAGTATTTGAAAATATTAATCAAGGGACTTCAAAATTCTCCGAGTAGATAATTGAATAGTACACAACTACGAAACTGTGCACCGATAAGACTCAGGTATGCATGTAACTACAACATAATAATTACAAGGTCATATTTAATTTTCAAAATTAATACACTACTTTCTCGTAATATGTACATAAATTGTCAAATAAAGAGAGGTAAAAAAAGGTAAAGGTATCCCCGCAAATTGCCATGAAGGCATTTGGGGGGGCATGGAGGTAGAGCCCCATGCTTTCCATGACCTCGGCACTAGAATGAGGTGGTGTGGTCGGCACCACGTTCTGACCGCCTTTTACCCCCGGGAAAGACCTCAGGGCCGTTCTGAAAGTTTGGCAACGAGAAAAAATCCTGTCACTACATGGGATCGAACCCCGGACCTTCTAGTCAGTAGCCAGCTGCTCTACCAACTGAGCTACCCGGCCGCCCAAATAAAGAGAGAGAGATAGAAAAGGGAAATGTACAAATAAAGTCTTGTGGTATTGCAGAAATTATCTTTAGAGATTTTCACGAAAATACGTTTTGAAAACATCCGACGAAAGTGCTTTTAGGCATGCCGCCTGGCCCGTCTGTGTATAGAACTATTCTTATTATCTATTATTATTATTATTATTATTATTATTATTATTATTATTTATTATGAACAATATAAGCAACGCGAATTTTCGGACTTATTTCACCAAAATATCACCTCATTTTTACTAATTTTACTGACGCTAAATAGTCACAGAGTTTGATAGACCTTCTGGCTGATATGTATATCTATTATCAGGCAGTAGTCGGCCTGGTTGGCGAGTTGGTATAGCGCTGGCTTTCTATGCCCAAGGTGGCGGGTTTTTTTATTTATTTTTTTTATTTTTTTATTTTTTATTAACACTCCATGGTATTCATACATTGCTTACAGCTAGAATATGGAACAAGTCAAAAAACTTAATACTACTATAAAATCTTAATTTATAGTCACAGTCTAGATGAAATATATACAGACGAGATTTACAATATAGTCTACTAGTACAACACAAAGTTTTAGTATCAATTTCATGAAGTGTTATTGAATGTCATGAATTCACCTATAGAATAGAAGGCGTGAGAAATTAGGTACTTCTTTAATTTGGCCCTAAATAATTTTATGTTTTGAGTTTCATTTTTTATATTGATAGGGAGGCTATTAAAAATGTTTACTGCCTATAACGCACTCCTTTTTGATAGCACGATATACTTGTCGATGGAGTATGAAAGTCATTTTTTGACGTGTATTTATACTATGAACTGTTGAATTAGTTACAAAGTTTTCACGATTACATACGAGGAAGATTATTAATGAAAAGATATACTGACAAGCCATGGGCATTATTTGTAGTTTTGTGAAAATAGTCCTACACGATTCCCTAGATTTGGCACCTACTATTATTCCAATTACTCTTTTTTGTAATAGATCCCGGGCCAGGTCGATGGCATTTAAGTGAGCTTGAATGCGACAGGCTCATGTCAGTAGATTTACTGGCATGTAAAAGAACTCCTGCGGGACAGAATTCCGGCACATCCGGCGACGCTGATACGACCTCTGCAGTTGAAAAGCGTCGTTAAATAAAACATAACATAACATAAGGCGGTACGGTACATTTCACTTGACGATAATATGTGTCAGAGAGAGGACAATTGTTTGTAGACTATGCATCTGAAGTCTGAATAGTGCAATATGTAGCTAGTCTCTTTCTGCTTCCTATGAAATGTAATTAAACATTTACCGAAGTATGCTATTGTCGACTGTTCCATATTAATTTACGATGCAATATATTGTGACTCATCATTCTTGATCGTGTTTGGGCCAGTAATATTGCACCCTAAAGAAAGCAAGTCACCGGAGATCTATAGATTAGTGATACTCTGGACGTAGTTTTAATCTTGCTTGGCCTGACAATCTGGTTGGATTTCTCAAGAGCATCGCGAATTTTCGGTCATATTTCACCAAAATACCACCTCATTTTTACTAATTCTACTGACGCTAAATGGTCACAGAGTTTGAGAGATCTTCTTTAAAAAGTATTAAAAGGGAAAGCAGAATCACCATTAGATCACTGAATACGATATCTGCTTTTCAACTATCAGTATCAAGGAGAACATCTTAATGTAAAGTAATGAAGAATTAGGAATTCCTTATACCAAACTATACAGCCTAATTCAAGTGTTAGTTGGATTTATGTGCTTTAACTCCCTTTATTACTACACAGTGTAGCCGCAGCAGAAAAGCAGAATTGTGATTGAACTGAGAGAATTGGAAAGTGTCTGCTTTAAGGTTTCGCTTCAACCATATCATTCACACTTGAGCAGTAACAAGTAATAAGAACATTTGTATTCTAAAAATCTTATTATGTAATAGAAGGCAAGAACATTTCGCAACTGTTGAATAATTGGTCGACTGGAAAAATGTTTTGACTGCCATTATTAACGAAACCCTCGGTTGAGTGATTTTTGATAACACTTGCATACCTATAACATTTTTATAGTAATCGGAATCTTTTACTCACAGCGTTTGATTAGGACTGCAACAATAAACGATTTAATGTCCATTCAAAGAATGGTTAACTCTATAAGTTTACATAATATTTTTATGATAATAATAATTTAATAATCGTGAACAGTGGCTGCGTTCGAGCGTAGGTAGAATCCCTCATGGGCTGATTAACCTGATTGGTATACTTATTTGCGATGTTTTGCTCAACTGTATGACGAATGTCACGTAATTTCATGCCGAATCCTCGGTCTCCTCTTGCCTAAATCGACATTTCTAATTTTATTAACTACAGATTACTTCGCAGTTCATGTAGCCTCTTTATATAACATATTAAAATATGTTACTAGTCAATTTCCTTGTATTTGGCGTTAGTATGAACGAAAAGATGTTTTATAAAATATACTCAGTACATTTATTAGTTGAAAATAACGATTTCATTACTCGTTACACAAATAAACCTCTTTTAAAAATACGCTTAAGAACAGAGCCGATATGTACTTTGAGAATTCACTGTCTTCTCATGGAACTCTGGGAAAATAATTATACTCTCTTTCATCGCATACCAAACTCCGTCATGTATAAAAAACCTCTTAAAACTAAAATAACCTAAATCCATGGCCCTACAGCCCTTTCCAGGGCCAAGACTGACCAGGCGGCTGCTGGTCTCACGTCCGTATGCCGAAACAGAGGCGAACGATCATCCAACCAGAATGGAGGTATCGTGTGGTTAGCACGATGATCATCCCAGTCGTTATAGCTGGTTTCAGAAACCGGATTTTGGCAACCCATCGTAGCTCCCCAAGTGCATCACGATGCTGGGTGGGCACCGGTCCCATACACTGACCGAAATTTCATGAGAAAATTTCTTCCCCAACGAAGACTCGAACCAGCGCGCATTCCGTAACGCGAGTCCTAGGCGGAATACCTTAGACCGCCACGCCACGGCGCGGGACATCACTTACAACTAGTTCGTAGACAACAGATTTAATTGAAAGTTCACAATTCCTTTGTATTCTATTATTTATAGACTATTCAACAAACACATCATATAAAATAACTTGTTTCGTTGTTGTTACTTCAATAATGTCAGCTACTGACATCAGCTCAAAATTTGCACGGAATGAGACTATCTACTATGTAGGCCCTAATTACATTTCGTACTATAGCTTGTGCAAATATAAAATTTAATAATGATAGTAATAATAATAATTAAATAATAATAATAACTTAATTTATTATTATTATTATTAATATTATTATTATTATTATTATTATTATTATTATTATTATTATTATTATTATTATTATGTAGTTAATCGAGCTGAAAATGGAGTATCTCTAAGTGCCTCAGTACAAAGTCTTTTTTGTGAACTTGTGATAGAACGAGTTACTTGCCTACTGCGCTGTTTGGTTTAGCCGTTTGCACCAGCGAATAGGGATTATATAGAATATACAGAGTGTTTCAAAAATACGGGGCATAATTTCAGGTATGTATTTCCCACATGTAGACAATCAAAATAGTTCATTACAACATGTGTCCGGAAATGCTTTATTTCCGAGTTATGGCCTTCACAACATTGAAATTCACCGGAACGTTTTTCTTTCCGCAGGTCGTTGCCGTCAAAGGATACATTAAGAGGGCACTCTGACAGTTCATTCCGAGGCGAAGGTTACATTCAGTGTTGTGTAGGTACTTGGATCGAAGGTTTCCTGATCGATGGATAGGTAGAGGTGGCCCAATTGCTTGGCCTCCACGCTCACCTGATCTGAACCCTCTCGATTTCTACTTGTGGGGCCATTTAAAATATTTGGTTTATTCGTCTCCGGTGCCTGATTTGGAATCCCTTCGGAATCGAATTGTGGCATGTTCTGAGGACATACGCAATACTCCTGGAGTTTGGGATCGTGTTCGCAGGTCAATGAGACATCGATGTGAGGTCTGTATTCAAGCAGGAGGTGGACATTTTGAACATCTTCTGTAATGACAACGACCTGCAGAAAGAAAAACTTTCCGGTGAATTTCAATGTTGTGAAGACCATAACTCGGAAATGAAGCATTTCCGGACACATGTTGTAATGAACTATTTTGATTGTCTACATGTGGGAAATACATACCTGAAATTATGCCCCGTATTTTTG
Organism: Periplaneta americana; assembly: GCF_040183065.1. Lineage (NCBI taxonomy): Eukaryota > Metazoa > Arthropoda > Insecta > Blattodea > Blattidae > Periplaneta > Periplaneta americana. Next base: position 45,679,194 of record NC_091133.1, read on the forward strand.
AAACACCCTGTATAGAATGGACACTGAGCGAATGTTTCTGTTTTGTTTTGTATTTCTGTGCACCGTCGTTTAGTTCCACTTTCAAACGCTAGAGGTAGTGTAATCGAGCACACGCTGAAAGTTCCTCGATAATAATTGAACGTAAGAGTTGAGGCACAGGATGCAAACATCTCCTTCCTTGCTGCATAATCCAGTAACGGCATTGCTTCAAATAAATTCAAGTTAACAGCTTTTCCTTATTTCTCAATGATAAACTAGTTGTAATAATAATTTTTTTATGTTTATATATAATAAATTATATTGTAAAGTAATATAGTACATTATAAAATTATGTATGAAATTCGTTTAATATTTATATACAATATATAGACATATGGTTTTACTTCTTATATAGGAGTTTTGTTTTTCCATTTTCAGAGCTATCAAATCATTACATATTTTAATTGTTGATGAGGTCAACGCCTCAACTGTCATTATAAAGGAACTCTAGAGTCTAGACATTACAGAGAGTGACGGATTTATTATTTCATCGTTCCAATGTATTTTATTTGAGTACATAATGTACCTAGATATATTAATTGTATGTCTGTTATATTCTGCTGTGTCGACTGCTAGCTGGTGTGATGTCAGCGCCAATCTAGGGAAAAAGCAGAAATCTCACGCTCAAGTTGGTTTGAAGGTCATTGAAATCAATCCTGCTACATCAAAGGTACCGATGCGAAGTTTCCATATTTGTAATATATGCTGGCTGCACCATCTGCCACATAAGCATCCTTCCCCAGCCTTCAAATTCCGTATACCGTATTTCCGGTGGTTATCTGCCGTAATGAGTCGCCCTATTTTATAAGCAAGAACATAGGGAGCTTCGGTGCCCCTAGAACAGATCTATGAGTCGCCTATACCCACAACCACTGCCGTCTACCAATCTTCGAACAAATCGTGGAGAACATCCGGCTCATTGGGAAATACTCCGAGCGGATATGATAAAAGAGGAACTGTGAAGAGTGTTATTTTATAGACTTTATTAACAACAGACAGGTGGAGTTTCATGTGTTCAAAATTTCTTTAGTACTCAGATCATAATTGAAATTCTGTGCATTGTGCGTAAAATCTAAAGTAGAGAGGTGTACGGATATCTACACATGAATTTTAAACCCTGAAGATATCACAGACGACTCAGGCAGTTTCCTAACTTTTAAATGTTTTAGGTTCTTCTGAAAATGTCAATAATTCTTAGCAATTAGGTGTCCTACTGATATCGTGACCATCCTCTGTATTCCAGCGCTTCTTGGGAACTTGACGATCCCAAGTGGCGTCGTTGCACGATTGTAAGACGTTGTAGTCCAACATGAAAAAAGTTATTGTAGTAAAAATAATTTTTATTGATTCAATCTAATCACGTTTTAACTCTGTACACTTAGGCCTACCAAAACGGCCAAAAAAGTAATTCGAAGTCTTAAAAAAAGTTAAATATTTTTCTCGGTCTGCAAATCAGTTTTCACAGTACTTATTACTGCGTTATCTGATGAAAACTGCTTTCCTTTTTTTAGTCTGAGAAGAAGGTGCTAATCCGAGGGGTATACTCTCAATTATGGGAAATGGTAATCAATTCGAAGCAAATTTCACTAATAATTTTCTGTAATTGACTTAGGGATTTGTAATAGAGTATATTGTCTCGTATAAAAACAGCAAATTTTACCACGACATTTCAACACAATTTTTTTCCACAATATTGTTTAATGTAAAATAATACGTCCCCGTTACACTTTCGTCTTATTGTAAGTAGTCGTCGTCATCGTCATCATCATCATCATCATCATCATCATCATCCTTCATGCATTAGGCAACTTTTTCTGTAACAGTCTGTAGGCTATTACTGTTCTGTCCATCGTTTTCTTGGACATACAATGTCTGTTCTACCAATCGCTCTGTAATGCAATTGGGATAGATAGTTATTTCTCCAATGCTATTATAATAATTATCCGTCTCAAAACTTTGATACCAGGGTCTTCCCTGCCGAGTTTTGAATACGAAATTAATTTGGGCGGAGGGAACCCGGAGTGTTTTCAATTCTTTAGTGATCTCTTATTGCCGGGTCATAATGTTACTCCATAGTTGCAATGTCATCTATAAAGTTAGAAGCATCCTCTTCGAAACTGAGGCAAAGTGACTTGGAAATAGTCATCCTAAATCGTTTCTAATCAGTGTTCAAGCAGTTAGAGTTACAATTAGAAGATATTTTTTCATATCCAAATTATGATGTACAATGTGGAACAAATATTATAGAAAATGTTCGAAGTCTCTTACAAGTATTTGAGCCCGTTCTAAATAATCATATTACGCAGGTGTCGATATTTCCTAGAGTGGTCACATGTTCAGGTCTTGTAACAGCTTGGTATTCGATCTACCTCTCTTAAATTCGGTAACCCAATTTTTATGGTGACGTAATAGAGGACAGGGATTGCTCTATGTATGCTCTATTCGTATAACTTTCTTTACCGCACAACCTTTCAAAAACACATACTTTTATCAAGGACCGATATTTAATTTTACGACAATAGAAGTATTTAATTATCATATGTTTTTTAAATTTACAATATAAAATCAGTTACACTTTTTATCACCCAAAACATCGTAACTATCAATCAAACAATATACTCTTTTCCACGGTAACTGTTTCAATTTGTTTATATGAGTGGCTAAGGCTAACTATATATCAATAGCTCTCGGTATAGTAGCTTACATTTATTTGGATCAAAGTTAGAAATGTTATGTTTTATTTAACGACGCTCGCAACTGCAGAGGTTATATCAGCGTCGCCGGATGTGCCGGAATTTTGTCCCGCAGGAGTTCTTTTACATGCCAGTAAATCTACTGACATGAACCTGTCGCATTTAAGCACACTTAAATGCCATCGACCTGGCCCGGGATCGAACCCGCAACCTCGGGCATAGAAGGCCCGCGCTATACCAACTCGCCAACCAGGTCCACTCAAAGTTAGATATGAATTTGTTATTCAAGTGGGAACTACAAAATTTATCTTGTTAATTGTATTTACTTTTTAGTTGAATAAGAAATTTATTTTGTTATTTAAAAAAATTAATTAATTAACACTTGGCTTATATGCATAAGACGTTTTAATAAAATAAAATCAAAAAATTACTTTTATTTTTATACAGATTGTCTCGTTTTAAGATTTTGAATATATAAGCATTTATTTTTAATAGTTTTATGTTATAAATGGAAATGGAATGGAGATTTGTCGAATTACTGTTGAAAATTATTCGTGAGTTTGTGAAGAGCAAATTTTAATCTCTGCAATCATACGCACTTCTGACTCAATATGAAGTCATCACTAATGTTCTAAAGCTAAATTATGATTATGAATAAATATTATACATTTAAGGTATCCTTGATAAATGACACTCGGGAGGAAATTAAACGCAGAATAAATATGGGAAATGCCTGTTATTATTCGGTTGAGAAGCTTTTGTCATCTAGTCTGCTGTCAAAAAATCTTAAAGTTAGAATTTATGAAACAGTTATATTACCGGTTGTTCTGTATGGTTGTGAAACTTGGACTCTCACTTTGAGAGAGGAACATAGATTAAGGGTGTTTGAGAATAAGGTTCTTAGGAAAATATTTGGAGCTAAGAGGGATGAAGTTACAGGAGAATGGAGAAAGTTACACAACACAGAGCTGCACACAATGCATACTTCACCTGACATAATTAGGACCATAAAATCCAGACGCTTGAGATGGGCAGGACATGTACCACGTACGGGCGAATCCAGAAATGCATATAGAGTGTTAGTTGGGAGGCCGGGGGGCACAAGACCTTTGGGGAGGCCGAGACGTAGATGGGAAGATAATATTAAAATGGGTTTGAGGGAGGTGGGATATGATGATAGAGAATGGATTAATCTTGCTCAGGATAGGGACCAATGGCGGGCTTATATGAGGGTGGCAATGAACCTCCGGGTTCCTTAAAAGTAAGTAAGTAAGGTAACCTTGAAATTTTTATAGCATTTGTGACAGTTACACATAAACGAATAATGAAGAAAGAGCTGGTTGGACACCAGTAGCAGTATTGAAATAATGATGAAACTAATTGACTTTACGTTAATTTACAGATAGAATAAACTTTGGCATTGTAAAAAAATAAGAATTTTATATGAAGCATGCGGTATATGTATAGGATTTGTAATTTGAGATGTGCTAAATGTGTTTGATAGTATGCATACATACATACCCACACACACTAAATTAGCATATTTCAAAATTGTTTTTCAAATACAGTTCTCCAATTTGCTTTCAATTTGAATTTATGTTATGTTTCCTACAGTATATAACATACAGTATATACCTCTGTTTAATTTTTTCCACCGAAATCAATACTTAGTGTTTTTATGATAGCTTCCTTCAGCATTGACTACGCAAGCAGTTTAATAAGAACGGCTTGCAAATACAGCTTGAAAGGGAATAGGAACGTGACACTGATCAGTGACCACATTTCTTCTACTAAAGTAAAATGGCAAACGTATTGTTTGTGAGTCGTAGTGTTTGTTTCAAAGACGACAACCTAGTTCGGTGAAGAAAGTAGAGGAACACATGTTCTGAAATAGCTACGACAAACTTTGTCGATGTGTAGATGTGACGCTGTGTTCCTCTAAATGTATATACGAAATTTTACGGTATGAGACGAAGTTTGTCGAAGTGAGCTCAATTTGTTGGAAGTTGTACCTATTCATGTTTCGGCTACATATTTATTTGCTATGTTGAGTATTGAAACTACTTATTTTCGTATTTTCTGCCTGCATCATTCATAATCAATATGAATCTTGTTTCCATGAAAGAGAAAGAGTATAAAGTAAACGTCGAGTAGTATTCATTTCAGCTATATCATAAGTTCGGAGAGGACAGACTTCTATGCATGATTAATACGTTACTGTGCCTCTCTCTGCCGGGCAGATATCGAACTTTGAGTATCATCTGATTTCCTAGTTGTTTTAGATCGTAAAATGTTAGAGGTTATGTATGTAAACTGTAATTTACTGTGATTTTTGCAAGACTAACATAGAATAGTAATTATTTAGTGTTTGTTTTACACCAAATGTAAATGTGTGGAAATTTATATCTCAATGAACAATTCGAAAAAGTATCAAATGAAACCGTACGATTTATGACTGAAATGCTGAAGTGGCGAGACATTTCATTACAGAACTTAACAGTGTTGTGCAAAATGTGTTTGGCTACAAGAGGTAATATTAATATATATCGTCGAAAGAAAATAGGGTATAACATATCTTATTTGACTTAATATAAGAAACGAACATTCAGTTCAATTGCCGATGATGAAAGCTTTGAAATTTTCACTCGATCCGGAGGAACAAGTCTCCATGTTAATGTCAGACTTGATAGAAAATTATACGAACATGGTTATCATGAGCAGAATGTGTGATGTAGGACGCTGAAGCATGTCTGAATATTATCTTCATAACATTAACATAAGTACACACACAATTAAAAAGTCGCCAACCATACATTAATGTTATTTTAAACGAAACATAATATAGGAGTATTAGTATGATATAGGCAACTAAAATATTAATCCTACCAATCCGCATGAAGCAAGTAACCTACAACATAATATGACAATAGAATTAAATATGCGGTTAAACTAGCGCTGAGGTAGTTTCCTTCCTACTCTGCCTACTCACCTTTAACTGTATTACCAGTCATACCAACATAATTTTGATGACTTTACGCAAGTTTCACGCTACTGTAAACTCACGCTATGCTTTGTGTATACGAATCTGTTACAGGTTAGGTTACTTTAGGCATTTTTTATGCCTTACATACACAAATCTCTGACAGGTTGGGTTAGGTTAGTATAGGCTTCTGTTATGTCTTGCATATACGAATCTGTGTAGGATTTTTAAATCCTGATAATTTTTGTTTAGTGATGTCAGTACTGGCTAGCGTAATGACGGACGTAAAAGCGAAGTTACATTATGAAAGTATGTTTTTTTTTTTCATTATTATTTCTAGTGGTCCACTATTTTTCAGTCGTTATTGAATTAATACAAATTTTTCATTCTTCACATTGCTTCATATCGTGTGTTTTATGTCACTGCGTTCTTTTCCGTGAAGGAACCACAACGGTTGCAATTGAGGACCATTTTTGAAAAAAATGCTAACTGAAAAAAAAAAAAAATTTTACAGGAGACTCAAAAAACTGAATGGAGACAAGCAGAGTATAAGTGTAACGTTCACACTTTCACACACTACAATGAAGAGAAATAATTCAATTTTACTAAGATGCCCTTAACATCGTGCAGAGGCCTGCCTTATGTTAACGAATGCACCAAAATTTCAATTTTGCAAAATTTGCATTTAGCAGTTTTGCAAAAACGGTCCTCAATTCCATTACCACTGACCTCTCATTTCACACGTTATTTACCACGTCTCCAAATGATTTCTTTTCTTCAAATAGTTTCATATAAAATACTTAACTTTTCAAATCCATCTCCACAAAAATTCCCTTACATATTCAACCATTTTCATTTTCAAAATCACCGGAATTACCTCAGCGCTAGTTTCTCCAATTATAAACATATAGCTCAATTTTGCTTACCTTTAATAGTGTTTAATACTGCCGTACATATCCTTTGTCTGCTAAAGTACAGAGTTAGTAATATTTAGTTAATTTTATAACGTGCTGCTTTTTTAAACTTACTTCAAAACCAAAACATTCTAACATTTCACAACTAACAGATACACAGTAAAACAATGTAATGTTTTATTTACTGAGTAGCACAGTAAGTGCGAATTTGAGCAATGAATTACCATGATAGAGAAACAAAAACAGCTGAAATAGTTTGATTAATCTTGTCCTAAAATTAGGTTAGCCTCTTTGTAGACCCCATGAAAGGCCTGCTAACTTACAAGTGGAATAAAAATTTATTACAATTGCAGGTTATTAGAAACAGAGTTTTACGTTCCTAGCCTAATTGTAACAAAGATAAGGTTCACATTCTAATCACAAAATAATTATGTAATTTCGAAAGAAAGACCACTCTTCCTTCTTCAGTTGTAACCCAAAGCTGAAGGAATGAGATTCGGATGGTATGTAGGAGTAACTGATAAGTTGTATAGGGGCCATTGGTGGAATACAGAAATCATCTTTACTTGGAGATATCATTAATTATAATAGAATATTACGAAAATTTGTATTCTCCATGATTTTAGTAATTCGCTTCAATAGTCATTCAATATTAAGTTGAGGTACACCATCATACAACATTTCCAAACAACGAGGGCTGCGATAGCGATACACCGAATTTTGTGGCAAGGTTAGAGAGGGTTTACTAAGGGGTCAGTTAAGTGATAAGTCAAGATTCGTGACAGATAACCTCTAGATTATATCAGAGGTTTCGTAAGTGCTATAAAGTGGTGTAGGCCTGCCCTAAATTAACTTTCACCTATATTTAAAAAATATATATATTTTAGAGTATGAAATTTGACAATTACACTGCAGTATTTTTACCATTACAGGTAGATATATTTTCAGCAAGACGGGACTTCACGATCTTCTTAGTGCTGCAATGTATGAAGGTTACCATATCATCATTCGAACAGCAAGTCCAGTGACAGGAGTGACAGATGATGAGGTATAGTTCAGAAAAAAATTAATATATTTCATAACAAAATTAGTTTTAATTAATTATAATACATTAGTACACGAAGCGATTTACAGCATTAGGATGATGTACACTAAATGTAAATCTTACACCGTGTACGATAGTGTAAAGCAACATGATTTAGACTAATGGTATGCATTGAACACTGGTTAGAGTCCTTATGGGAGTAGACGTTTTCACATTAAAATGTCCCATTATATGGGACTGGTACTCAATAAGTCATCACGATGAATTTGAGGAGTAGCGAAATCGGGTTTAGTGCCAGTTTCAAGGCTGGGGACGATTATTATGCTGGGCACACGTTACTCCCGTATCTGCTGAGGCTTGTGAACGTGAGACCAATAGTCAGCTGATCGGTCTTGGCACTTTATGTGCCTTCGCGCCACATGTAAATGTAATTTAATACCATAAAAATTTTTATCATTGAATTTAGTTGGTCACACTGATATTTCAATGATTTTTCTGTTAGTTAGTTTCAAAGAAACATTACTTCTCATGGAAGTTACAATTCACAATAATTAAAACTGTTATTTATATACATTTATAAATCTTTAATCTTAACTGCATTCTAAGATAATGCAATATAGCTGGAAAGGAAGTTGAAATTATGTTTTATTGGAAAAAAATGTATTTTCATTATTGAAACAATAATTAATTTATTGAAGGACTTGAACTTTAAAGAAATATTTTCGTTGTAATCAAAAGGCAATATTTTTTTAATTATTTTCGGAATGTTTCCAGTAAGTGAATAGTTTGAATTAGTCAGGTTATGTTTCATTAAGAACAATTATGATTTAATTCGATTTTATTTATTATTAAATCATTTTGTCTCACTACAGTTCATTCCTAAACTATAATATACTTGTAGTTCTTTAAAGATTTTATAAAATTATAAAAGTTACTGGGTCAGTGAATGATGGGAAATGGACTTTGATAAAAATTAACTTCATATCAATTCTGTAATTGTGTCCTTACATATACATACATACTGCGTGATTTTAAGATTCTTACTATATGTAAATGTATGCCTTGCATGGAAATCTGATTAGTTCATGAAGCACTTCTAGTTGCATTTGATCTACATTTATTACTCAATCATACACAATTTTCAATGGCTTTCCTGAAGATTTGTTACATTTTAGTTACTGAAAAATTACACAGAATTTAGAGATTTGGAGTGTCATTAAGAGGGGAGAATTGAAATTCATAAAATTATTTAAGAACTCATTTCAATTCAGAGATGTTTATAAGACTTTTTTTTGGTGCATTTAAATTTAATATGTCCAAAGTTCCGGAATTGTTTTTTTTTTTTCAGCAGAGTGATATAGTACCACATCTGAATAATCATTAATCTGTTGAGTTTGTTATCCCTGTCAAATTCAAATTTGGATCCTTAAGGTCTACTACTCTGTTAGCTTGATGATGAAAAATATTTGTACTGTAGTTCAGAAATTACAGTATGAATTTTAAATAATCAGCATAAAACCTACAACTTTTCTACTAAATATAACCTCATGAATGTTTGAAGTTTCATAATATCTGTAAGATTTGTATTATATATATACTGAGTGATTTTTGAGGTTATGTCAGTATTGATATGTTTGGAATAAAAGTTATTTTTTATCATATTAATTATTATTAAGCAAGTAAACGTCAAAAGGCTGAAAATAAAGTTGATACTGTTTGTAACTATTGTTTCGTGGTCTGATAAATTATGCTCAAACTTTTAAGCTATATAAATTTCATATCTGGAGTAAGTGAATGCTGTCATTAGGAAGCACAAAATCTGGATTTTGTTTGTTGTCTATTGAAGGTTTTTAAAATATGATTTAATTAGATTTGGTATAATTATTGAAGATTGGAGAAAGGAAATTGACAGTCTAATCACTAGAGTAAATTTTTAATCGTTTGAATATTTTCCTTTTGAATTGATTTTAAGGATTTTGTTGATAGGTGGTAAATATTGGTCAAAACAACATGTCTTTCTGGACCATTTGGATTAATTAATACTACTGTATAATAATAATTATAACGTTTATTGAAGAATTTCTTTTTCATCAATTTCTTTTTATTCCATTAATCTTGCAGAAATATTGGAAGGTTCACTAAAGCGTAGTGTGAAATAGGTGAAAGTTTTAAATTTATTTGAAGTAATTTTCAGAATTTTTGTTAGCAATACTAGATGACAAATTGTGTGTGAAAACATAATATATTATGTGTAGAATATGCATTACATTTATGCTACTTTCCTTATGTACAGTAATTATTTTTGTGAGTTTTCGTGAATATTATTCAGTTTTAATTGGATGACGATTATAGAAAATTAGAGTAGCATGCTCATTGAAGGGTTTCACAGTAACAACATTTGTTGTTTACAACCTCGCTTCATCTACTTCAGTTCGTTTGTACGTAAACAATTTTTTTAGATTTATATGAGCAATAGTGATTATTCTGGCTCAAATCCTTATAATATATTTCATACATATTTTAAAATAGGCTATTTATAAGCAGTTCTCCATTTGATTTGAAATCCTTCAGTGACATTTTTAAACATAATCTAATGAACATCTTTCAGAATATTAGAAAATTTAAAGAACTTCAGAAGAGTGTTTCTTTTTACCCCATTACATTTAATTTGCAGGTTTTAAATTGAAGAACGTAATATTTCCTTCACGATAATGCTTACCTAACATATCTCATATTTAAGCAAGATTTTTTAAACTCCAATTGCAACACCATTTCAATATCGGTTGATATTTATTTCGTCCATTCGACCGGACGTAAGTACGTCCGTCCGTCCGTCCGTCCATCCATCCATCCATAGTGTATTCATTATTTATTACAAGTAAATAAGTCATTACGTTAATTATATGTTCAAAGGTGCATGTTGTCAGCTAAAGGAGTTACGCTAAGGTCACCTAAACACGATTAATTATTGAAATAATTTATTCCTAAAAGAAATATCTTGTCAGAAATGCAAAAGGATAGATATGGTACGGTACTTTAGAATGAAGTGTAGTAACAGAGATTGACAAAAATGTAGAGACAAAAGAAATCGAATATATTATTATTATTATTATTATTATTATTATTATTATTACTACTACTTACTTACTTGCTTTTAAGAAACCCGGAGGTTTATTGCCGCCCTCACATAAGCCCGCCGTTGGTCCCTATCCTGAGCAAAATTAATCCATTCTCTATCATCATATCCCACCTCCCTCAAATCCATTTTAATATTATCTTCCCATCTATGTCTCGGCCTCCCTAAAGGTTTTTTTCCCTCCGGCCTCCTAACTAACACTCTATATGCATTTCTGAATTCGCCCATACGTGCTACATGCCCTGCCCATCTCAAACGTCTGGATTTTATGTTCCTAATTATGACAGGTGAAGAATACAATGCGTGCAGTTCTGTGTTGTGTAACATTCTCCATTCTCCTGTAACATCATCCTAGCCCCAAATATTTCCCAAAGCACCTTATTCTCAAACACCCTTAATGTCTGTTCCTCTCTCAAAGTGGGAGTCCAAGTTTCACAACCATACAGAACAACCGGTAATATAACTGTTTTATAAATTCTAACTTTCAGATTTTTCAACAGCAAACTGGATGATAAAAGTTTCTCAACCGAATAATAACAGGCATTTCCCATATTTATTGTGTTTAATTTCCTCCCGAGTATCATTTATATTTGTTACTGTTGCTCCCAGATACTTGAACTTCTCCACATCTTCAAAAGATAAATTTCAAATTTTTATATTTCAAATTCGTACAATATTCTGGTCACGAGACATAATCATATACTTTGTCTTTTCGGGATTTACTTCCGAACCTATCTCTTTACTTGCTTCCAGTAAAATTCCCGTGTTTTCCCTAATCGTTTGTGGATTTTCTCCTAAGATATTCACGTCATCCGCATAGACAAGAAGCTGATGTAACCCTTTCAATTCCAAACCCTCTCTGTTATCCTGGACTTTCCTAATGGCATACTCTAGAGCAAAGTTAAAAAGTAAAGGTGATAGCGCATCTCCTTGCTTTAGCCTACAGTGAATTGGAAACGCATCTGACAGAAACTGACCTATACTAACTCTCCTGTATGTTTCACTGAGACACATTTTAATTAATCGAACTAGTTTCTTGGGAATGCCAAATTCAATAAGAATATCAAATAAAACTTCTCTCTTAACCGAGTCATATGCCTTTTTGAAATCTATGAATAACTGATGCACTGTACCCTTATATTCCCATTTTTTTCTCCATTATCTGTCGAATACAAAATATGTGGTCAATAGTTGATCTATTACGTCTAAAACCAGATTGATGATCCCCAATTATTTCATCTACATATGGAGTTAATCTTCTCAAAAGAATATTGGACAAAATTTTGTACGACGTCAACAAAAGTGTTAGTCCTCGAAAGTTACTACAGTTAGTCTTGTCCCCCTTCTTAAAGATAGGTAGGATAATGGACTCCTTCCATTGTTCTGGTACAATTTCCTTTTCCCAAATAGCAAGTACAATCTTATAAATTTCGTTAGATAATGCTCTTCCATCTCTTGTATTAATTCTGCTGGAATTTGATCGATACCTGGAGACTTATAATTTTTCAGATTTTCTATCGCAATTTCGACTTCAGAAAGTGTGGGTTCGGGTATAAATGGCTGAGCAGTTTGTGTTTCAATTTCGTCCCGATCATTTCTATTTGGCCTATGTATATTTAGTAGTTGTCCAAAATAGTTTTTCCATCTGTTCAGGATTGAATGAACGTCTGCAAGCAAGTCACCATTCTCATCCTTGATCACGTTTACCCTTGCCAGATATCCATTCTTGAATTCCTTTATACGAGGTATGCTCATTCTGTGACTCCCGATTACGTTCTGTAATCACAACCTTCCAATGTAGAGCGTGCTGTTCCTCGTTCGAAGCTCGACGGATGACTGCAGAAGGCAGTTCAAGTACTTAGAAAAACGCACGAACAGTGCGGGACAATGATACTGTCAAAAGCTTCTGTGTACAAACGATCATTCCGTTCAGTGAGGGAGGAAGACTATTCTTGTTGTACGTTCGGTGAAAACGTAAAGTGTTTACTATATTGTAAGGTACTGTCAGGAATACTACTTAGCAACATAAAGCTACATTATAGGCTCTGCTACCCAGAACATGCCGAAGTGACAGAGACGCTGATTTCTGTGATATAGCCTATTTTCATATACCAACATTATTATTATTATTATTATTATTATTATACCCATTATTATTACTATATTATTGTTATTGTGGTGATTTTATTCCAGCAGAAATAGATATTTTCATAAAATAATTTTTCAGGGGTGCAACGTGCACTACAGCTTCAAGAATTCAAAGCACTTCATGAAAGGCCAAACACTGAAGAGAGTCGAACAATTCAGAGTCTATGTTTAGGAGAAAATTATGTAGTGTTTTGGGAATTAGCTAAGGCACTAAAACCCTTCACTGATGGTGAACTTGTAAAGAGATGTATGGTGCCTGAACAAAGTATAGTTAATTATGTCTCTGTACTGCAACAGCTCAAATGTGAATTCACAGAACATAGATTTAGTGATTTTAGACGTATGGAGAGTGATATTAGTCTTTTTGTTAATCTTTTCATAGTAAATTTAGTACAATTCGTGAGAGTGCAGTTCCAGGACGAGTTAATTAATTTACTAACTAACGTAGAATTCAAAACTAAATGCAGAGAATATGGCTTGACAAGCATAGAATTATTTAAAAAATGAACAAAACTAAATATCTCAAGGTGAGCTTATTGGCTGCCACTATGTTAGCTACCTTCGCCTCGACTTAGGTGTGCGAACAATTATTTTCGAGAATGAAGGTTGCTAAATCCAAACATAGGTCCCGATTAATAGATGAGCATCTTTAGCGCATTGCAGTAAATTCGTTGGAAATAGATTCCCGATTACTTGCAGAAAATAATGCAAAATAGACCGCAATGTAGACTATATAGTGGAATATGAAAATGATATTATCTATGATATTATTATATCATAACTATATTAAATATAATAAATAATGTAATAAATGAATATTGCAGTGTATACTCTTTCCTTTTTCAAATTCAGTTTATTATCCGTATTAATTGTAAGAGTGTAAGAACTATGCCACGGGCGGTGCTGCAATGTAGTTGCGGAGCCCAGTCCGTACACTGTGTGTGTTATGCAGTGCAGCATCATCCGTGTAATAGGCGCTTTTACTATTTTGAGCATACCTGCTTTCTACCCTTATATAAATCTCTAATGTTTTTATTCTTACTATTTGTTTCTACCTCATTCAGTTTTTCCTTCAAGTATTCTCTCTTTTTATTCCTAAGCGTACGATTTGCGTCCCGTCTTATATTTAAATAATTATCTCTATTCACCTCAACTGGATCCTGTAAGAATTTCAATTTTGCCTGTTTCCTTCTTTCTACTACCATGCAACAATCTTCATCAAACCACGGTTTCTTTTTCTTAGATTCATAATAGCCTATGCTCTGTTCAACTGTAATTTTGATATTATCTCGGATATTTTCGCACATGCTATTCACATCTAACTCTTCCTCAACATCGTCGAAACTTGCTAATACAGCAAACCTATTTGAAATTTCGACCTGATAATGTTGCTTAGTTTCCTCGTCCTTTAATTTCTGAATATTGAATCTTCTAATGTTAACTTGTTGCTCTACTCGCTTGACTACTGATAGTCTTTCTCTTACTTCTCCAATTACCAAATAATGGTCAGAATAACAGTCTGCCCCTTGAAGGTTCGAATGTCCACTATACTAGTATGTCTTCTTTTATCTATCAAGATGTGATCTATCTGGTTATGTGTCAATCCATCTGGAGAAATCCAAGTATATTTATGTATATCCTTATGTGGGAATGTTGTACTTTTAACAATTAAATTTTTTGATGTGGCAAAGTTGACTAACCTAACTCCATTGTCGTTACTAGATATGTGTAGGCTCTCTTTTCCAATAGTCGGTTTAAAAATATCCTCCCGTCCTACTTTAGCATTGAAATCCCCAATAAAATTTTCATGTGATATCTAGGTAACTTTGATCAAAAGTCTGTTCCAATTCCTCGTAGAAGCTATCCTTTACATGGTCGTCTTTCTCATCTGTAGGGGCATGAGCATTTATAACTACGATATTATTATTATTATTATTATTATTATTATTATTACTATTATTATTATTATTATTTACAACTTCAAAAGCGAAGAGTCGTGCATTATTCTTGAATTGAGAGATCGAATATTTTTTGCATGATATCATACATGTATAGCCATCTAACTTTTCTGTATTATGTGTTGTGTCCATCGTCAGAGAGGGTAACTAATAGAATCAAACTGCTGCTTTCCCCATTGCTTATCTTTCCAGATTATACAACCGGTACTTAGCTCTTAAACGTTGGATATTTCTACAGCTATAACAAGATTAAAAACCGAAAAATCTTGTACCAAATTTAACACAATGAAAGACTTAAATCAATATATTATTGTCGGCTGTATCATTCGCTTTTATATCGTGGGGTTGCAAGGCAAAGTTATTAAGTCCAAAAAGATAGTATTGAGATAAATCAACTTGAAAGTTTGAATGTTTATGAAAAATCTGGTTTTGCATTTATATTCATTTACTCCTTCTTGTCAAATAACATATATATTGAGCTACATATTAATATATTTTGCAGATTGAATTATGGTTTTAATACAGCTAGAGCTGAATTTAATGAAACTATATATTCACACATTTTTAACTTCATGATATAAAGAGTACGTTAAATGATCGATCTTTTTTAGAAGCTAAATTACAAGTTTCCTGAGAGTCATCTTCAGAATCAACACTTATTATTTTCACTGTCATCCACAGCGTGTCTGGAACCTTGTCAACTGCAGTGTCACATTTTGGCAGAGTGTAGTACCAGCCATGCAACTCTTCAGGAATGATGCTTGCTCGACAGATTTTCAGAAAATGATTCTTCTTTGCTGGCAACGAATTTGAGTATTGTGCTAGCGGTTGTTTCGGACAAACAAAAGGTCGTGTCTCTCCACGAATTTTGATTGCTCTATATTCATTAGTATAGCCACACTTATATTGCAGATCCCAAGATGTTTCTTTTGTGTAATTGAAAGACTTTACTTTGAGTCAATTAACAACATTACCATTCTCAATTTTGGATTTCTTTTTCACCAACACTTTTGCTACCTGCTGTAGGTTGAAGTATTTCTTTCAGAGAGAAGGTTCCAGTTTACGAATATTTTTTTTCTGAAAACACTCAGTACCAGAAGCAAGGCAATTCTGACGGCTTCCAAACACAAAGGAGAAGGATTCGTAAAAACAGTGGCCTTCGTCAAGATTCTTATGCTTCCTCCTCCTTTCTGGAGTCCTGCTGATGACTCTGCCTTCCAGTAGGTTGAACAAACCTCCTTTCGCCGCTCTTCAGAAATATTTTCAGTGCATTTAAATCCACACGAGTTACAATTTAGAGGTTTTAGGAATTTTAGTAGCTTGTGATTTTTTATTTTATGTCGATTATGCGCACTGTTCAAAACATACAGAGGTGAGCCTGCCTGGAGAGAAATAAAAAATAGGTTGCAGCCGCCAAATTACTCTTCAAGGAACGACCACTCATATAAATTGAGGGAAAGAAGGCAGAGGACGGACACTGGAAAGTTTTCTTTTCTCAATCGTAATATCAGGGACTGGAATGCTTTACCTGCAGACTTACTAAAGGCTTTACCAACAACCAAAAATGCATTTAAGAATAGGCTTAAGGACCTTACTAATAGACCGTAATTATACACAGTATTTAAAGGGTGTAAATGATATGTTGTTATTGAAGTGTTGTATCAGTGAAGAATTATGTTGTGTCAGTGAAGTGTGTTGTATCAGTGAAGAAGTATGTCGTGTCAGTGAAGTGTGCTGTGTAAGTGAAACGTTTTCCTGTCAGTGAAGCTTTATAGTTTATAATGGCAGTGCAAAGAATTTGAACAGTGAAATGTTTTTGAAGTGTTAGTGAAATCAGGATAGAATCAGTGAGATGTGTCGTAGTTCCAGTGCAGTGAGTGAGTTGACAGCGAAATGAGTGTAATGTTGAAAGGTACTTGTGCAGATATGAACATATACTCGTGGGTTTTAGTTCGATCTTAGTTTTAAGATACAAATTAGAATATTTCAAATGTTATTTTAAGTGATCGTTTCATTTAATTTAGTATATTCCCTGTTGTTGTTGTTATTATTATTATTATTATTATTAATTATTAGTATTATTATTAATTGTATTTTTAATTAATAAGTTTATTATTGTCATTATTGAGTGTAATTAGTTACCACTGCCACCGGGTATATACCCATTGCAGTGTGAATAAATACATACATACATACAAACCATCCCTATATTAACTTTTTTAACATCGCGTTTCCATTTACTTGGATTCCTTTTTCTCCATCTACTTCCACTTTCTTGAGTTGATTCCCCAGGTGCCACACGCTTCTCATTGTCTTCTGAATACTCAGAGTTAGGATGATATTGAGAATCTAAATCTGCAAAATCACTTCCGAAAGCATTATCAGTTTTCTCCACATCTCGTTCACTTATGACTGATGAGGTTCCTACTGATACATGATCATTTTATTTATTGCATCCTGAATAATAATTGTTGTTACAATAAATTAAATCATCATGTTTATTCTAGTTGTTATATATTATTTAATTTATTTCGCCTATCTCCAGTTCCACTCATTCAAGACGAGTAATTCTATACTTTTAGTTACACCCTTCTCACAGTTCTATTGTCAGATCATACCGAATTTTATTTATTAATCAAACATTTTTAATAAGAAATGAAATATGCACAGTAAAATTTTTAATATTTACTGCCTTGTTATTAGGTGGTCTACGTTTAGAATTGATTGTTTTGATATTGATTTTAATGTTATAATATGTTATTTAAAAGCTTTAATAATGAACCAACTGGATCCCAAAAGAAGATTTAAAAAATGATTTGGTATAGCACAAGAATAGAAATTCACCTCAAAATGTTAAAGTAATTAGAGTATTTATTTGTTTTGGCTATCATGTATATTTTAAGAAGAGTCACTTATTCGTAGTCACTTCAGCATTTTTCTGCAAAGCTAGCTGCAATAATTTCCTTCCTCTTGTCATATAATTGTTCATGTTTATGAGAAAAACATATGCAGTCAATGTTAAACACTGGCATAGATCACAGTGTACCTGTTCAGGTTATGAGCTAAAATCATTCTGTCTGTACAGATATTCTGAAAGTGAAATTGAGGTGTACATGCAAAAAGTATTAAGTGCACTTAATACTCTTTTCCTGTCAATATTTTTTTTGTAATGTACTTAATGATTTTATTTTTATTTTAGTAGGTTATTTTACGGCACTTAGTCAACAGCTTTGGTTATTTAGTAGTAGTAGTATTTCAGTAGTAGTAGTATTTATTTATTTAACCTGGTAGAGATAAGGCCGTCAGGCCTTCTCTGCCCCTCTACCAGGAGATTCCAACTACAATATCAACAATAAAATTACAATTAAGTTAGTATTAAATTTACAATTACAATTACAAATAATATTACAATATTTAGCGTCTGAATGGGATGAAGGTGACAATGCCAGTGAAATCAGTCTGGAGTCCGACTCCGAAAGTTACCCAGCATTTTCTCATATTGGTTTGAGGAAAAACCCCGGAAAAACCTCAACCAAGTAACTTGGCCCGACCGGGAATCGAACCCGGGCCACCTGGTTTTGCGACCAGACAAGCTAACCGTTACTCCACAGGCGTGGACGGACTTAATGATTTGTGAAGCATTACTAATGAATTATAAGAGTTAAGACTTAATTCGTTTTCCCAGTAGGCAAAGCGCAATTTGTTGTATTTGTTACTATTAATAACTCATTTTTTGCATTTTTGGACTTAATACCTTTTCCTTGTAAGCCCACGATATGTAATCTAGGTATTCATGAAAGTAGGTCTAACACTTTGCCAATTTTAAAATTTCTTGCATTCATGTACTTAGAGGCGAAGTTGCTTGGTTATCTTATTGTCTCTTAACTTTAATTCCCTTTATATTCACTGTTTGCACAAGTACTCAAACGACAGAGTACTTGGAAAGCAGCTTTAGTAGCGGATTGCGTCATTATAGTTTCTACGGCATAGCAACAATAAAGAGAGCCTCGTTTCCGATATAGCTTTCCTGGCTGTTGTGTCAGATTGTGACGTTATTGTCAGACCATCTGGCTTCCTTCACCACAATGAAAACATCAAATCAATGATCCAGGAGTATACTGTGTGAGACTTGGGCGAGGAATGAAATGGTGGGGAAGGGGTTGAGGGTGCATATAACAGTCGAAGATGAGAGTGAGTCGCACTGTGCCAAATTCCCTGCTCTATAGAAAAGGCCAGACTCCCTAAAGGGTCTGCCTCTAGGTTTTGTCATTAAAATGCATACGCTCCTATGAATATTTATGAACTTACTTCTAAAAATGATATTTGGTTTTGAGTCTCATTTTTCGAGTTTATTATTATCTACCACAGGTTTTTATGGAGTTTTTGTTGATAGGTTCACAGAAAATAACTACTTTCATAGGTTGCAAGTTTACAGCCAGTGGGTTTATTATCACTTAATAGATGTCATTAAATGTAGCGTATACATTGGGACTCCCTGCATCCGCATTATGAATATCAATGATGTGCAACCTGTAGCTAATGGAACAGACTTGGCTTCAAATTATAGTTCATTTTTTAATTATTGCAGCTAGTTTATATATATATATATATATATATATATATATATATATATTGATTCGAAAAAACTTAGCTTCAAATTATAGTTCATTTTTTATTATTGCAGCTAGTTTTTATATATCGATTTGAAAATGTTTACATTCGTTTCCTTTCCTGTAATTTCATTTCCAAAGGTTAAGTTCCATGTTTATGATCTTCACATATGAAGAAAATCTTTACACTCTCTGAAGTGTGTGGGGGGTGCATTGAGAACTCCATTTTTTCATGATCTCAGTACTTGAATGAGGTGGTATGATCCGTGTCACGTCCAGACCGCATATTTAACCCCGGAAAAAGATCCGTTACTGAATTTTAGCCACTGTGGAAGTTTTGACTATGAGAAAATCCCGCCATCATATTTGATTGGAAACAGAATCTTCAAATCCTTTGTTAAGTGCTCTAACAAATCAAATAAGGGGTCTTACCTTTGTACGAAATATACACAAAATTAATTTTGATACCGTAATAATCTATTTAAATTACGGAAAAAAAAACATGTTTGTTTTTTCCTGGTAAATTAGAAAGTAGTTTCAGCCATTCTTACCTTCTTATCATATTTGAAATAACAATGTAGTGCTTTTTAGAAATATCATAGTTACATATGTATATATTATTTATTTATTTTATTTGTTCATTTCCTTGTTTATTTATTTAATGATTTGTATAATTAATTATGCGTTTATTTACTTTGTTGTTTATTTATGTACTTAACTATTCATTTACTTATTTATTATGATTTGTGGGAAAGTATTGTATACAGATACCCATCGAAACACCTTATTCATGAATGAATAATATATCTTGTAATTATTGATAATGAATTGCATGAGCGACAGTTGTAAAGTAAGTATTAGTAACTATTCACAGATTATAAATCACTAAAAATTGATCATTTTACATCAGTGGTCTACGAAGTACGATATTCTAGCTAATATTGTTTGTGATACTTAACATGACTCGTAATATATATTTTCATTGTTTCTTATCATTTTACTCTCTTTTAGTAGCCCAATTTAATGACGAAATATATACCTCATAAGTTTCTAGATATTTAGCAATGGTTTTTATTAAAATACAATTAAAACCTCAGAACAGCTCCTAGAAGAATTTACGATTGAATAACTTTAATCAGAATAGAATTTCTACAAAAAAGTTTAAATCACTGCTACACATAGTTTATCTTTGAACTTAAAACAGCAATGATTTAATTTTTAAGCGGACATTTTGCCTAGCTTTATAGTAGTAATTCAGTTTATTGCAACTGCAAAAATTCTCTTCAAAAATATCTCTATAAATTTATTACTAGATCCACAAAGTGAGTTATAAACTAGGACTGCATTCGAAATTTTGAACATCTATTTAAAAAAAAAAAATGTGCTCAGAGTGGTAAGAGAACAGCAGTGTAACTATAAGTGCGGAGTAACTTGAATACTCGGACGAAATTTTCCGTGGGTGCTTATTTCACAAACCTCAAAGGATACATCCAGGATCGAACTCGTGCTATTTCTAGATAGAGACTGTGAACTCACTAAATTTTCCATAAGCTACGAAAGTCGATCAAGGTTACTTCTGATTGTCACGTGAAAGAGCATTGCATTGTATTTTCCTGACTTGCCTGCGAAAATTGATACATCGTATAGTTATGTAAATTATTATTTTACACATAATTAATTTTAATTGAACAGTATATTAAGCATAATTCAATCCTTTTAGATACTTGAGAGCTCAGCCATCTACTAACTTTTATAGGTGCAATATGACAGATATAAGGCTTCATATCTGATGTTGCCTGACTGTTCAGTTGAACTTTTGAGTGCTGCACTCGGAATGGATCGAAGCACTCTAATTTACATGAACTCATTGCTTTCTCTCTAAGAAACGATTGAACCAGTTCGAAATTTGGCTCTGATGGAATTCTTGAATCCGATGCTGACAGGCAGGCCATTCTACTTTAGCCATTACAGAGCCAATTCCCGACCCCAGACGAATACTTGATAAAGATTAGGAGCTGAAGCATCAAATTCTTAAGTACTACCGGTATATGAGCATCGGGTACCTCTACTATCCGCAAGACTTTGATTTAGTCTGTTTTAAATTTTGCGAATGATTGATAAAGTTTGGGAGATGTGAAGAGTGTTGGGTGATTGAAGGAGAGAAACGGGAGTACCCCGAAAAAAAACTTTCTGTAATGTTTGCTTTGTTCACCAAAAATTCCGTCACTACTAAGTCGGGGATTGAATTCAGGCCGTCCAGATCAGGGATGCAAAACTGTGCTCCAATTGAAGCACGCGTCATAATTCGGAACACGTAACTCATCTCTTCCCTTCAACTCTCGTCTCATTGTACGGTAGGGAGAGAGGAGAAGAGAGAACAGTATGTATGCCAAACGTCACACAAACGTCATTCAAGGCTCCGGCCGTATAGATGGGGGAATGAACTTTTTCCCCATGTTTCCACCCCTCTCTTCCCCAGTTCTACAACCCTGGTCTAGATGGAAGACCAGCATTAGTGTTGAGCCAAAGGTGCGACAATCCAACTCTTATGATAGATTATGTATGATTTTTTTTATACAAAAGGAAGTAAAGTGTTATGCGAAATATAAGTAAACGGTCGAAAAAGGAAATTGTGCAGTCGAAATTAAAACATTAGTAAACAGTAAAGAAAAAAAAAAGACTGACATGATACTGTATCACAATTTTAAGTTGAATCCCTGCTTGTAAATTTCTCTTGAATTCATGTACTTTAAAGCCAGCATAAATCATTTCTCCATATTGATTCTCATGAGGATTATAAAATATTTGCTAGGATTTAAATACTGTTACTTTCGATATACAGTATAACATGTTATTGTCACAACAAAGAAGGAGTAGAAAAAGGAAATTCATGGAAGAGGAGGCTAGAAACTGCCGTTGAAACTTCTCACAGGGAAACCCGTCTTACGAGAAGCTCTGAATAATCTCGGATGGGCAATAGAAGATCATTTCATATTCATCGTTCACGAGCTTAAGAAGCGATCAACGCATCTTTTGATCGGGGATTATTTCAGCCGTTATGGCTACCCGGGGTGTAGTGTTATAAAGGACGGGCAGAAGCTTTGAAGCATTCTTCCTCCTAATGTGCCCCAATATCATATTGTAGAAATCACCTCGTGTATGAACGGATCATAAAAACGGAAAGCGTCTACATGACCTGAATCGAAATCCCATTGCCATCATATCCGTGTCCTCACTTTACTATCTAACAATGCTACATGATAGCCCTTCTCCTCTGTGTGAGCCTCAGTTCTATCTTTGAACGTTGTAACGACACACAAGTTATTTGTTCCACTTCCATATTCTCTTGCGAGATTTATTTAATATCTACAGCATGTTTCTGGTATCTTCATTTCTAGATATTTTAAAAATCTGTTTTGTTATGTTTTACGTGTTTGTTAATAGTTATGTTTCTTGTCGTATTACTCTACAATGAAATTGCTGTATGTAGTTTATTTTATTGAACTGTTGTTAAACAATATCTATTTAAATTAAATAATTTAATGTGCGCCAATGAAGAAGGACATAGGCCTATTTTCATTTTCCTCATTCCATGCACAATATATTGTTTCTATGTTTTCTTTTTGCTAGCTATTTATAACATTCCATTGGTTTACCGCCTCACACATAGCGCACTGATTTTTAACCGAGGGACCGCGGCCCACTGGAGTCCGCAGAGTAAAAAATAAAATATAATAATAATAATAATAATAATAATAATAATAATAATAATAGTAATAATAATATTAATAATAATAATAATAATAACTTTTAAAACATGTTCTATGAAAATTGAGACATTTTAATTGATACAGAATTTTATGTTAGACCTACACTGTTCTACATTCTGCTCCAGCGTTTCTCAGCCTTTTGGATGGGGCCTCCTCTTTTCCTCGCATTACTTTAATGCGGCTGTGGTAACGTGTCTGCCTCCAGACTAGCTGGCCCGGGTTCGATTCCCGGCGAGGTCAGAAAGTTTCTTGTAAAGCTTCTACCTCGGGACTAGGAGAAGATGCCTGAGTTAAATCCCAAATCTCTCCTCAGTGCATATGAAGGGAAGGCATATTATGTCACTGTTGATAGTATTCGTCCGTCGAATGGGGACGTTAAGACTGGCGGCCCCTTAGTCCTATTCGACAGGAGTAGGCTACGTGCAGACACCGGGTTTCCCCTTCTCCCTTCCTCACCTTCATCACAATCCTCACTCATTCCCAACACTACACTTACACGAACACTTAACATACACTCACCCTAGTACAAGACATAACTCTTCACAGATACACATCATGCATAACGTGGCCCGCCGAAGTGGTGTGCAATTTGAAAATGGATTACAGTCCTGCCATATATCCGCAGTATGCTGAACCCAAATCACGTAAAGTGAAGACTCACACACACACACACACACTTCAGTGCGTCTCCCTGACCGTTAGGTGTAGAACGCAAGTTTAATTTAAAACCATTACGACGATATAAATGGATTAGAATTAGGTCTTATGAATATTGTAGATCTGGAGTAACTTGTAATGTAATTTAAAATGTTAATCATGAGAATAATTAAACAATATTATATTAAATTTAAAACTTATAATAATTATTATTTTGTTTGCATTCGCCCGTTAAGGGAGGAGATACATGAAACTTTGTTCACTTTTCGAGAAACCTATGTTCGAATTTTACAGAAAAAATAATCATCTACGTTTCATTTATTTGTTAGCTAACTTCATCAACATAATCGTCCTCAATATTTGTGCTTGAGTTATATTTTACAATTAAAAATATGTTCTTAAAACGGAAAATAGGCATTTTGAAGTCATTTTTCTACACTTTTTTTTGCTGCATTTGCACACAATCAGTTACCGTACTATAGACTCCAATAAATTGCATGCTAAGAAGTTAGAAATTTTGCTGAATGTATGGTTAACAAACTTACAGAGCCTTTTTTGGACAAAGGAAATATAATTAAAAGCATACATATAATTTTGAATGTGTAATTTAAAAGACTTGAAAGTTAGTTAACAAAATTAAATTCTTTAGTGCCTGGATAATATATCATTACCTGAAGCCGCATTCCGAAATGACGCAATCCACAATTTGATGTCTTGCGGCTAGGAACACGTCCTAGACGTGGAATCTGAAAGTGTGTACGGAACTGAACTGAAGGATAGAATGACATACCATAAGGTATAAATTTATATTACTGTTTGATATTGGACTTCAATATTTTCCATTTTATGTGCAGTTTAAAATGGGAAGATATTTCTGTCTCACCTTGTTTATATCCGAAGTTGATTAACTGTGTAATAAGTAACTAGTCGGCGATGTAAGCAATGGAGGGGAAAGGAACTGGTCACCCTACCTCATTATCTCCTAGCCTAGTTGCCTCATAAGTGGTTACTTGTTGGTATCACTTCAGAGGTTGAGACCTGTCTTCGGACAGTTAACTAAAAAAAACATTTTTTTTTCGATATGTTGTTATGAATGATGATTTTATACCTGAAGTTACTTTTATTTCAAATTGTATATTTACTTTTGATATTTTTAAAATTTACATCACATATGGAGAATAAAATTTTAAATAAAATATACACAGTTACAAATAATTTTGTGTTCTTGCTATTTACTACCTATCACTTTTAATTGCTTAATCATTCTGTAAATATTCTAGAGTTTTTATCTATTAGTGATAAAATTTAATCTATAAAGAGGTTAATTGTTTAGTCGTACAGAATTATCTGTGATGCTATATAGTGATATACTGTATAAGTCGAACACCGAGTAAGGCCACTAAGAGAAACGAAACAAAGAAGAAATATTAGATGCAATGCGGTGGGTTGAACTTCGGTGTAGCTCAGTGGTTAGAGCGCTCAGTGTGTGGAACTGGGAGACCCGGGTTAGATCCTTAATAACAATTACAATTTAGATTTAAATGTTGAGAATAAAGTACTTAAAATGGTTATGTTCGGAGATTGTAGGTAATGAATTTGAATTCTCTGACTACAGCACAGTTTCATTTAGATAAAGATAAAAATGATGAAAATCTTGATTTCATCCAGACGACTGTTCCTTGTATAAAGTAATCTTTTCTTCTTGTTAAAAGTACAATTACACCTGAAAGTGGGGTGGTGCGTGGAATGGAAGAGAGACAACATGGGACCCTCGATTCCACTGGGAGAACTCCACTTTCTTCCAAACTTTTCTCGGAGTTTCATCTCCAAAATGACCGAAGAGTTGTAAGCTAAGACGGGAGGGGGTAGATTCTTTGTTCTTTTTTCTTTACTTCCCCCACTCTTTCAGAGTAGCGGGACTGAGAGATGGTCTTGGCTGCAGCTCACACTTCGTGGTTCAATATCGCTGCCAAAAGACCGTTCTCCAGTCTCAAATACAGTGCTTCACCATTTCCGACAATATATGTATGTAGATATAATTATGTTATTTACAAGGCTCTTTTAGAAACACAGTCAATAAATTATGCGATTTGTTTACCGACATCCCGTACAACTTCCAATTTCGTGAACAGAACAGTATAATTGAAGGGTTCACAGCCATAGTGACCAAGCGCCATTTATTAAAAACGGAGAAAGCAAGAGTTAAAGTTAAGTGAATACCATAATTTAATGAGGATTGACATATCATTAATTTGAATGTGTATAATTTATAGTATTTGCTATATGTTTCCATTGAATTATGGTAATAACTTCATTTTAACCCTTGTTTTCTACGGTTTTAGGAAATGGCGCTTGGCCCACTATGGATCTGAACCCTTCAATTATATTAGCGTCCTGCAATGTTGGAACATTAGAGAGACAACAGGACATTACAGAATTCGTTCGATTCTATATGAAAAACTAATTGCAAGATCTGTGCTACAAATTCTTAAGTGGTTAAAACATGTGGAAGATAGCGAATATTTTCATGACAAGGCCGAACAAACATGACAGGCCTCCCCATGCAGAGCGAACATTTGCAAATATCGAACTTTGCCTTACTCGACAAATTTGAACCGTAATGCACGATGATAGTAGATATGAACTAAAAAAGTAGAAACTCCATTTAAACAAAATATTAAATTTAAAAGCCATAGTGGATAGGCTATCCGATAAGTTATTAATCTTAATAAATCAAATGTAAAGGTCCGTGTATGCTTATCTAAGATATATAGGAACAAAATAACTAAAAGTTATTGTTCCTATATAGAAAGGATATACGGGCCCTTTTTTAAATTTATATAAAAAGTATTATATATGTAAAATGGGAATATATTATCTAAGAAAACAAATATGACATCACGACAATCAGGCTTTCCTTCTGATATAAAGATTGATTCAGAAATTATTACAGTATTTTTTAGGGATGATAGGTTGGATCTAGGTGATTATTTTTAAGGATGTGATCATGGTGTCCCCGATGAGTCATTTTGGCGATACATTGTACCAAAATCGTCCAGCCGCATGATGATATGTAACCGGTGGTACCGAGGTTTGTGACTGGGATGAAGGAGGGAAAATATGGAGGGAATTAAACAAATATTGTGGTAGTATTGAGTCCTAAGTACAGGGACATCATTTTATTTTTACTTCAATTTTTATTGTACCTGAATTTTTAATGTACTTCACTCCCACCCCATCTCTACTAATGAAGTTCAACCGTCCTCCACACAGATCCAAGACCGCATATACAGTCATAGTAGCCTTACGGTCATAGTAAACAGTACGTTCCAAAAATATGTTCGCGTTTTCCAGTGACGAAAGAGCTTTCAATATTGATTCATTTTCGCACAGGTACTGTCGTTCATTTGCCTACGTCATATCCCGGTTTCCCCCACCAGCTTTTATTCGCCAGCTAGTGGCTGGGCTGTCTTACCTCTTTTCTGAGAACATTAATTTCTGTTAAGAATTGGACGTCTACGTAATATTATACAACTGTTTAAAATAACTTAAATAAAAGGGCTTCGTTAAGTAATTAACTGCCACGTGATTTCCTCCCTTTCTACGACCCTACGACATAACCACTTGGACGGACAGTAGATAGCATGTCTGAGTAATTTTATCTTTTCGGATCGGGCAGAAGTGAAGATTGAATATACAGTACGTAAAGTACTCTTTTATAGAGTAGGTACAGAATTATTTCAACATGAGTTACTAGTACGAAGAACGAAACTGGTAATTGGGATTAGGTACAATAGTCTATAGTGCAATAATATGCACATTAGAACTGAAGCCTGTATGGAAATGAACGGCCACCATTTTAAAAAATATGTTTAAATATACATATGACTATTTTTAAATTTAACTTCATTCTCTATATTGTACGCTAATATGTTGTAGACAGTATAATATACACTGCATAATGAATACGTCCACATGGAGAGCTCAGTTCGTGAGTAAAAACACTCATTGTTAATACTGTACTGTATTTTAATTAAACAAAAACCTAATGAAAAAGATCAAACTCAAAAGCGCTATATTTCCTAGTTTACGTAAATGGATGAACTACTTTTCTTCCCTCTTATACCTAGTAAAGTGATTTGTTTGTATATTATGCCAGTATCATCGAACTCCAGTCGTGGAAGGGGGTAGCAAACGGCGTTGATCCAGAGGTATAGCCAAGTTAATATTAAACATGTTAGTAAAAATAAAATGATGTCCCTGTATAAGATGTCTAAAGAAGAAAAGGCAGTATAGGTGAAAAATCACTTTTTATTCAAATTTACTGAACAGTATCTCACAAGTGTTAAGAGTATCAGTCATTGCCTTGATTTCACAATTCATATTGTTGGACCAAAGACCCTTGGACTTTGAAGACAATTCATGCACTTGATCGCGGACAGTAGTAGAAATTAGTGCTACTAGTTGTTCCGGAGTACTTACAGAGTTCTTATACACTGGAGTTTTCATGTTTCCCCATAAAAAATAATTTCAGTGGCTTGAAATCATACAAACCTTTGACGATAGATGTTTAAAAAAAAGCAAGTCCAGGATACAACCGTTGAGACCAGTAACACAACATGAAATGAGCAGTCAGCTGAAAAAATTGCAGAGCAGCTCGTCTTCGAAAGTGGGATATCAATGTGAACAAACGAAAGTAAACCTTTAATAATCTGCTGGTTGCCTAACCTCCAAGTTGATAGTGCATAGTACCGAAGTTATGTGTCGGTAACTGTAGTGTTTCTTTATAAAGACTATCTAAACCAGGTTCTCAATTAGGGTGAAGTAGGTCTAATATGGAACAGTAAAAAAGTCGGGCTAATTTGATACAGACTTAAAATGTATCAAAAGGCTCAGTGTGAAAATGTTTAAAACTGCGATTATGGAAGCACACTTTATACTGAACAAAATTTAAAAAATCATTGCCTTATAACTGTATTAAAAGAAAAGGTAGTTTTGTTGCTTGGAAAAACTTTGATTTGGTACTCGCTTACTCTTGCTATTGCCCTTGAATGAATAAACATAAAACAATTTTTAAATTTTAATTTTATGTACAATAATTGTGTCTTCATTTTTCCCTAAATAAAATCTGTGAATGTTGGGCAGTCTAGCAGTAATTAGCGTGTTAATGAGGAGGGCTGTTATGACATATATTTTAGGGCTATTATAATACGCTAGATATACGATATTATATTGAGAATGAAAGAAATTGACAAAGTTGAACAATTTTCTGAAATAAATAATTTATTAGCTCTTGAGGAGTATTTCGTAAATTTTCAGCTCTTGAGGGATGTTTGAATTGACATGTTGAAACCTACAATAGATAAGTTAAAAATTAAACATGTAGACTTATTTTTTCTTATTTAAATAACAATTTTAGCTCGATGGTCTTTCTTTTTACTGCTAAAATTTAACACAACTTTGGAAAATATATTCATCTTTATTTAAAAACGTGTTTTATTTTATTCTAGCAATACAAACTATATCACAATTTTCTCAATCTATTTCCTTACACATAAAAACGCTATTTGGACATGCAACAATTTTCTAGCATTGGCATTAAGGTGCTAAAGTTTCAGTAACTTGCATAAATTTTAATGGGAAAAAGAGATCATTACAAAAGACGCTAAATCTTGGTCAATTTTAACTTATACAGGTAATACATTGAGCATCTGTTTGTATCACAATACCCTTACTTCATTGTTCTGTATAAAATGGCCAGATTTACAGCACTGCATCAGGATTTTCCTATAATTCTATCACATTAGTCCACACTGAAGGCTATAATGATACATTGGTTTTGTTTTAATGTTACCCATTATTACAAATAAAAACAAATTGAAATCCAAATCCTTCATATATGTCTAGAGTAGCACACGACTTAATTTTTTTTCAAATTTGTATATGCTTCAATAGAAAAATTACAGCAAAAGATTAATTTTTTGTGTCATAATAGGCCTACTTGACGCTACTTTTCTTCAAGGGCCAAATATGAACTTTGGAGTTTACAAATAGGACAGCACTGGATGGAAATCATTTTTATACTTATGTTTTAACCCTGACGTCCTTTCAGTCTGTATTACTTATCCATATTACTACGCAACACAAAACATTTCCCCTGGATCGAGCGTGGAAATATACGCACTACTTCCTCGATACTCGTCTATAAAAATCGATGTATTTCTTCGAGTGAAATCTGTTTCTTGCCGAATCCATTGTATTACCAATAGTATTGTGTTTTTATTTTTTTTTCATTTATTTAAGAATACTAATGCATAAATAATTTCAGAGAAATAAAGGACTATAAAACTCATTAATTACTAATGTACTGATATATGGTGTTGAAACGTGGCAGGTGATGGCGTAAAATAAATTCAAAGTTACAATCTTCAGAGATGAATTTGTTCAGATAAACAGCAAGATGTTATAGGTTACATAAAGCTAGAAGTGAATAAATAAAACTACAGATATAGTATGATTCTTAAAAAAATTATCGAACTAAACAGTTGCAGTGGCATGGTCATGTGGAAAGACAGACGTATATTGCCAAAACCAATGCTTGAATTATTACCAAAATGAAAGAAAAACGGAGACCTAGGAATACTTGGTTAAAAAGAATCAACAAAAACTTGCTAGTAAGGGGATTGATTATATGAGGAACATTGGGAGGAGAAAGAAAAGAAATAGTTAATATTAGGAAGATGTCTAGAAAAGCATAGCATACCCCATTATCTCCTGGCATAGTTGCCTCATAAGTGGTCCTTATTAGTATATCTCCTAGCATAGTTGCCTCATAAGTATTACCTTGTTGGTATCGCTTGTGAGATTCCGACTTGTCTTCGGACAGTTGACTAAACAACAACTACTTCTATATGAATTTACAATATACATGTATGTTATTAATTCAACTAGAATGCCCATTGCAAAGCATTATAAATATAATATATGAGTTTTCGATTAAGAATATGTTTTGAATTGTAATCTATAAGTGTATTGCTAAGACTATAGCAAAGCAATCGCTTGTTCGTCATAGACAATCAACGATAACATAAGGAATTAATTCTCAAAAATGAGATTTGATTCAATGGTGCGCTGTATAATTCGTGAAAGTTTGTCTATTTCATCGCTGTCAAACCTACGCAGGCACTCAGTCATTACAATGCAACCACTTTCCACCGAATTAGTTCCCCACTCCACTCTTAGTTACAGGGAAGAAAGCGATGACTTTCTTGAGAAGAAGACGCTCTCTGACTACTTAAGTTCTGGAACCCCTAATATTTATTCTTCGGCTCACCTCTTCAGCTGTACAGTATCTGGATGTGGCATTTGTAATGGAATTTTTTTATACTTTCCAGATGGGTTTCAGTAAAATTCTTCTACTTTCTTTTTCATATTAAAATGACAAAATTTAAAGTAGAAATCTGATATACAATGTAAGGAGAGAAGAACTAGAAACTTTGTTACGCTGTGAAAAGACACTAACTTTAACCTTTAATAGGCCTATCTCTCGTCAAATGGAAAATTCACCTTATTTTATATGGAGAGGAGAAAATTTGCTCATTCTTATTTGTAGGTACTTGTTATAGCTGACAGAATTTACAATCTGACAAGAAAATAATAGTAGTAATAATAAAATGAAACTACCAAACAAATGCAGAGAAATATGAAAAAAGTTATCACTGGTAACATATACAGGATGTTAAAAAAAAGTATCCAGTATTTTATAAGGTGATAGCATGCATCAAAACAAGAAAATAATGGCTAATAAACATACAACACATACTTTCTGAGATCTGAACACTTGTTCATAGGAGATGATCAATGTGACGTCCATTTATGGCAATGCATTTCTCTGCCCTACACTACAGCAGACTACCAGATAATCATACCGTAGTTGACACTCCTGGCATGGAATAATGATATGTCGTAAGGAATACTGAAAACAAAAGTCTGGTTGCGGATACGAGTGAGGTTCAGCAGAGATGATGATATGAATTTTCATAATCAGTATGTGTGGGCTGTTGAAATTCCCATGCAGTTGAAGAAACAAGGCATCAGCACCAATTCTAAATCAGGCGTTCTTGGTGGTAGATTAATAGGACCATACATGCTACCACAGAGACTTTCTTATTAACGTATTGCCTACCTTGCTGGAGAAGGTGCCATGTCATCAGAGACTAAAGATGTGGTTCATGCATGATGATACACCAGCAAACTTTCTCCGCAATGTGAGTGAACACCTGATGCTGGATATTTCAGGACCGCTGGATTGGTCGGGGAAGCCCAACAACTTGGCCTGCTCGTTCCCCAAATCTAAATCCCCTAGATTTTTGGTTATGGGGACACATGAAGGAACCAGGTCAATTTCAAAGAGTGCGTGATTCCTTACGCCTAAGGGAAGAGGAATGCATTGCCATGAATGGATGTCACATTGAGCACCTTCTATGAACAAGTGTTCGGATCTCAGAAAGTATGCGTTGTAGGACCCATGTTTATTAGACATTATTTTCTTGTTTTGATGCATACTAGCACCTCCTAAAATATTGGATGCTTTTTTTTTAACACTTGTGTATAGAGTTTTCCGAAATGCTGTGAATGATTAAATCATCATTGCATTATTGCCAAAGAGTAAGGAAGACATGGCCTTAGACTAATCATTTTTAGTCTATTATATAACGTCACTGTATTACGTTTAGTTTTGATAACATTCACGATAGTGAGATTATACTAGTATTTGGCTATATAAGACAGATTATTCAGCGGGATTGCCAGATATTCACCTTGCAGCTCGGTAAAACGACGGAAAACTCTAAGGGAAGAAGGAATTGAACCAACACCCTAGCGTAGCCCCGAATCAGCAGGCAAACGTGTCTACCGCCTGAACTACACCTGTGGTACAGGAATAATATCGAACTTAGTAAAAGAAGGGGATATCAGTAATACATATATGCCTAATAATGCTTTTGATTAATGTGTTGTTATTGTACTAATAATAATGGGTTTATCTAAGAATATGTAAGTATGAAAAGATTAAAAATATGTCTATATACATATTAACTTAGGCTTTTTGATACATGTTTTAATCAATGAAAATAATTTACGGCAATTTAAATATGGAGTAAAGCAGACATCTCATTTTAAAACAAGTTTTTGTGAAGATAATTAAGACCGTAATAATGATGAAGTTTAAAAATGGGTAATTCTGTAAACAAGAAAGGCAATTATGTGGAGTGATAAGTTTCAGTGTTTTAATTGGCTGCTGAAGAGAAACCAGGTGCGTGGTGAAAAGTTTGCACTTAATCTTAATGAAAGCTTCTTTGAAGTTATTTAATTTCCCACAAGTGAATATAGTATCTGGAAATACATTTTAAAGTATGAATGGCACTGCCTCAACCACGAAAATGTTTAATATTTGATAAGTTTTTATAATCATTATATTAAAAATCTTGGAACATAATTTTTTAGATAGAAAATAAAATCTCCCTCCTTTCCTTTCATTCATTCGTTCGTTCGTTACTTCATTTTCTTTTGTTCATTTGTTCGTTCGTTCATTCATTCCTTAGTTCATTCACTTTCTTTTTTCATTCATTCAATCATTCATTCATTTTATATATTCATTATTGATTATCTTATTGATTATTTTCTTGTCAGATTGTATATCCTATTCTGTCAGCTAAAACAAGTACCTATGAATAAGAATGAGCTCATTTTCTCCTGCTCCATATAAAATAAGGTGAATTTTCCATCTGACGAGATTTTATTACATTACTAGCCGTACCCGTGCGCTTCTCTGCACCCGTTAGGAATAAATGTAAAGTAATTACATAATTAAAATAGGACATTTGATCCAGGGAATATTCGTGTTTGATAGAAGGATAAATCGCTTAATATGTTACTTAATTTAAATTATTTTAAATAATTAAAATGGAATCATTTTGGTACACAGAGCACTCATTTGGTGCAATGACAATTCCTTTAACATGTTTCTTAATTTTTATTATATGCATCCATAGTTCAATGAACATTGACATCATTTACATTTAATGTGTATACTTTATTTTACTTGTTATATGTTTCCATTGAATTATGGTAACAACTTAATTTTAACTCTTGTTTTCTACGTATTCAGTAAATGGCGCTTGGCCCACTATGGTTCTGAACCCTTCAAATAACTTAAATAACTTAAATTATATTATATTATATTATATTATATTATATTATATTATATTATATTGTATTATATTATATTATATTATATTATATTATATTATATTATATTATATTATATTATATTATATTATATTATATTATATTATATTATATTATATTATATTATATTATATTATATTGTATTATATTATATTATATTATATTATATTATATTATATTATATTATATTATATTATATTATATTATATTATATTATATAAAATTTGTGTTGATAACGGATGTACCCCGATAAGTAAGTTTTCAATTTGTTATGGGGGCTCTTGAATCTCAGGGGGAACAAATTTTATTTTACAACAGGGCAACATAATCTGCTTGGCTCATTACCCAAATTTTTTGCATTGCATTTAATGCATATGTATTTTATGTATTTTAGCTCGATTCAATTGAGCATAGTTAAAATTTGGATTATAAAATATTGAAATGCTAAGCTAACGTATT
The DNA here is from genome assembly GCF_040183065.1 of Periplaneta americana. NCBI lineage: Eukaryota > Metazoa > Arthropoda > Insecta > Blattodea > Blattidae > Periplaneta > Periplaneta americana. The sequence goes on from NC_091133.1 coordinate 45,713,851, forward strand.
ATTACTGCATACTAAATCAATACACTCTCGTTGGTCGTTAATTCTCTGACATAAACATTATTTTAAGAAATACAGGAAACGAATACACAGAATAGCCTATCAAGTTTTCTGTGCATAAGAAGCTATTTTAATCTTACCTGTCCTCAATTCTCTCACAAGTTACTGTAATAACATTATAGCATTATGTCCATACAGAGAAACTACACATTCCAATGGTGAAATAATAATTAATTATAGAAATCGGTTAATTTAGCTTCCGATATTGCTTCATACAAACACAGAAACATTTTCTGTAGGCTATGATTCATAGCTTTCGATTGTTGTTGACCAAGGCCCCTTATAGACGAAGTCATTTGTTTATTTCATTACACGGCCTTAGATGGCAGTTATTTTAATTTTAAAACTCATTTATCTCATTAAATATCAGTCCTATCAAATTTTTTCTAAACTTTTTAACTAAAACTTATCGGAAATGGTTTTTAAAGAAATTTTTGTTATGTAATATTTTTCATAAAAATCAATAATAAGCGAGATATTTCGATTTATTTAATTCAGGTCCCCTTATAACCCCCCTTTTAAATAATGTATTTTGAATGCCATATAGCCTATAATCTAAGTTACAACGAACTTAATTTATATTCCAATTTTTATCGAAATCCGTTCAGCCATTATCGCGTAAAAAGGTAACAAACATACAGATAGACAGACAGACATACAAACAAAAATTTCAAAAAAAGCGATTTTCGGTTTCAGAGTGGTTAATTATATATGTTAGGACCAATTATTTTTGGAAAATCGAAAATTACCAGAAAAATTTCGGCTACAGATTTATTATTAGTATAGATGATAAGGATAGTATAATTATTGACTGATTACTATAATGTATTGCTCTTTGACGAACAGAACTGTATTTTATAGAAAATCATCTTAATGGTGCTGAAGTATTTTGAGTGATTTTGTAACGTTTGTTTCTTTAGAGGTTCTTAAGTTTCATAATGTTGTTCATTATTATTTAACTGCGCTCAACTACCACCACACTAATAAATGTATAATTTGTTTTGAGAAACAATTCTTAGAATATTATTATATTTACAATGAGTACACGAAGATCACGATCGGAGAACTGCAATTCTATATATGTTACCAGTGATAACTTATTTCATATTTCTCTGCATTTGTTTGATAGTTTAATTTTATTATTGCTACTATTATCTTCTCAACCCAGTACATGCACAGTATTTAAATAAATAAGAAATTCGTGTGTAAAAACTTGTGAATGAATCTAGTATTATGAAGAAGTTGTTCTATATTGCTAAGAAGAGCGTAGCATATTGAAATGTTTGTTATCAATGTGCACATGAAACATGTAGTATTTACACGACTGCCTTTGTCTTTGACGTGCCAAATTACGAACGATGTGGCTGAGGCATATAGATGTAATCTTCAATAACTCTCCCTAAATTTGTAGGTCTGTTTGTGCATGTGCCTCTAATTAGTGTGCTACCTCAATATAATAGCAGTATTCACGTTTACATACTCAACTTAATGCTGTGCCAATCACACCACTGACACAATCAACCCTTGCTAATAGGGCTAGCTGTTGTACTGATGGATAACTTGGTATACATACGTATGTTGCATTATACTTTCTCATTTCTATTCGCTCGGGATTTTTTTCGGAGTAATTCGTAGAGCCGTGTATCATATCATTTAACCTTAATTATTCATTAATTTGCTTAATAATTAAACTAAATATCACGTGTTAACGTCTCCAACCAAACAATAAAACCAAAATGATCTTTCAAGACATCGGAACAGACCAAGATCAACCAATTAGCCTACTTTCTCGGATTATTATAACCGTCACAGCACTGGAAATGAGGATGTTGTGCATTTTATTGTTGGATACCAGTTTTGTTGTTCCACTTCTCAGACTAATTTTACTATATTTTTATGATTATTTACGTCTCCTCAAATGGCTTGTGTGACGGTTTACTACTACAAAAAACGTACATTATATTTATGAAGATTTTATTCTGACACTAATATTACGCCTATATGTATGAAAATGAAATTGAATGACTTATTTCACAATTTGTTTGGACTTATCTTAGTACTAAACCAGTTCAGTTTATTTTAACCTATATACATATACAGAGTGTTTCCGAGGTGGTGTTACAAACTTTCAGGGTGATGGCGAAGGGCACATGTATCAATTTGGCATAGGGAACCCTGGTCCGGAAATGACCGAGTCGAAAGTTACAAGCAAAAATAGTTCTGTGGAAATGAAATAATTTTATTCCTCTGAGGCCTATATTATGTTACGCAATTGTACCACGTTGAGATCTAATGTGGGCAAAACTTCTGATAATAGATGTAAATATCAGACAATCTTAATCAGAGGTGAGGCCTATATCATGTTACGCAGTTGTAGCACATTGAGATCTAATGTGGGCAAAACTCTCGTCATTCTAGAATGTATTTGCAGACTACTGAAAATAAATAGCTAGAGTTTTATATTACAGCAGTTTTATTACGTCTTTTCAAACTGATAACTCTGTACTTACAGTCGTATAATGCGCAACATCATAAAGCAATTGAAATCTTCCGAAATACATAAAACTGTTGAAGGTTATTGTTATATTTATATTACTCATTTTTATTGTGAGATAAATATTATATAGCTACATCACTAGGTTTAAAAATGTATTGCTTTTATGTTTGGATTTTATTTATCGTTTCAACGAGTGTTCTGTGTAATTCTTTTTAGATACATTAAAGGGAAAAAAATATAATTTATATATATCCAGTATTACCGATATACAATTTGTAATAATATTAATATATTAACCTTTGCTATGAAAAACCAACGCGTTTTATTTTATGCCCTATTGCAGTTAAAAATTCTGCCGTATATTTACAGCAGTTAGGCATTTCTACTTCTGCGCTTGTTCTCATTTTCTCATCCGTAAATGAAGCATATTGTTGAAGTAAAAACGAATCTACATCTCCTCCTTGATCGAATTAGCTACTGAGCCGAGGTGTAATTCTCCTGTCAGTGAAACCGGCATTAATGGAAATGTCAGATTCCGCCTAAGTAGCAGGAGATTAAAACCACTCCAAAATGATAAAGAGTGGAAGCTTCTTATCCTTAAAACACTTTAACAAATTCCAGATTATTCCTCGTCTATCCTTGAATAAAACATTAAAAGTGTCTATATAAACTGTTAAAGATTTAATTTTAAATTGTTAGATGTACGTGTTCATGTAATAGATCTATGCTAATATTGTTGAGAAAATAGCAATAGCTTTTCAGTATATAGGGGAGAGTTGGGTAGTATCGGACATCGGGTAATATCGGACAGTGAGTTTCTTTCCTCTACCACCTGATGATAGTACCTGATTGACATGGTTACGTTTGTGATGTCTCATACAGAAACGTAACCATGTCATTCAGGTACTACCATCTGGTGGTAGATGAAAGAAACGCACTGTCTGATATTACACAATGTCCGATACTGCTCTACTCTCCCCTACTGTAAAAATGGGAGAGACATGTCCGAAATGCATCTCATTCAATTCCTTGTTGCAGTAATTTCCTTACTTTGTTTTTTAATTGGTTATTTAACGAAGCTGTATAAACTACTTAGTTATTTAGCACCGATGAGATTTGTGGTAGCGAAATAGTATTTGGCGAGATGAGGCCGAGGATTCGCCATAGATTACCTGGTATTCGCCTTACGGCCGGGGAAAAGATCCAAGCGGGATTCGAACATATTCCCGAGCGCAACTGTGAATCGGCAGGCAAGTGCTTTAGCCGACTGAGCTACGCCGGTGACTAATTTTCTTGTTAACTTAATGGTCATTAATAGGACTACGATATCTATGACATGACGTATTTTATCCTGATCTCTTTTTACAAACTTAAGTCAAATTAAAGACATTGTTAACTTTTCTGAACATAAAAGTGTATATTTTGTCATATTTTAGCATTGAGCCGTATTTGACTCAAAAAAAAAAAAGCTATGGAAACATATTGGTCATATTATAATTGAAGGGTCCAAGGAAAGGACAGACTAAGTCAGTGTGACGATGGCGAATTTAAGAGTGGAAATGTTGTTGATTCTAGTGATAGTATTAGTCATGGTGATGGTGACAGTGATGGTTTTTGAACTGGTGATGCTAGTGCAAGCAGGCCTGTCGGTGGTAGTAGTTGTAATAAAAGTAATAGTATTAGGCGATTGAGATAGTAATGGTGTCAGTGATGGTGATAGCGGTAGCAGCAGCAGCAGCAGCAAAATCGTTGCTGGTAGTATGGGTGATGGTGGAAGCAGTAGTGTTGGTAGTAGTGGCAGCAGTAATAATTATGGTGGTAACAATAATAGTAATGATAGTGGTGAAAACATGTTAAGTCGAATATTCTTTCGAAAATATTCCTTTCACCCCACTTCCAAATATATTGCCAATAGCTCGACAGCGATTAAAATCTGATTTTATTTCGTATTTCAGAAAAATAACGCATCATTACCTCCTACATCACCACGCATAAACAATTTCTGTTCGCTCTGTGATTTCATTCTATGTCACAGAATCATTATAATAGAGAACTAATAGTTAAAGTACGATAAAAATAGAACGAGGACTGTTAAAGCCATAATTTGTGGCAGATCGCTTTGTTATATTCGTGTATGAGGACGTTTGGATGGGCAATTTACTTCTATGCGGAACAATGTCGCACGTTCCTATTAATTATGACAACAGCAGTTCTAAAATTGATGTAAAGCTGGCAATGGACGCACCAACATTGACAATAGAGATAATATTGGTAATGAGGAAGTGGAGAAGTGAATCATACTATGCTTGTTTTTCCATCAGCTGCTAGGTAACTCGTGCGCTCTCTAGGGAAAGCGAAACTAATAAAACTTTGGTGTACTGCTGGAGAACTGAATAAATAATGTTAGCATTCAAGACAGTAGGACGCCTTTATATTTCTGTTATATATGCATCATACTCTGATATTGACAAAGAAAACTTAATTATAATATAAATGAAATCATAGAATATTCTTAATGAAATGAAAACACATGCGATATTTGTAACCGCAGTGTGTTTTCAGTAGTGATATCATGGGAACTGGACACCTGATGAACTGAAGTTAACGTCCAGCAATCAACCCTGTAAAAGCTACACACGTCTCTCTCTACAGCCGTATGCTACAGGTAATTACTTCGTATTTACTGATGAGAATGCACGGGCCACTAAAATGTACCGTAAATGAAGCTAGAAGCCGGACTAAAAAAGAAAAAAAAGAGAGAGAACGAAAACGAGAAAATTGTGTATAGGTGCGTTAGAAAAGTAAACTCTCACAAAAAAATATATAGGGCCTATAGAGAGCAAGGACCGTCAGTAACAAACCTTGCAGAAGTAGCAGGTAACATTAGCTACTAGCGGTGGTGCTCGGCCGAAGTAGTTACATGTACTTGTGGGAAGTGTGTGTGGGAGGGGGGAGACCCATTTGTTGACCTGGTTTGTGATAGATCCAATTAGTTGTTGCCTTCCTCAGGTTTCCGGTGGCCCAGGAGGACTGGCAACTTTCAGCACTGTTATAGAGATCCTGAACTAGGACTACTGGGTGTTAAACATTTTTCTTATCTTTGGGGTAAAATAATCGCAGTAGAATCGACAATTTCGTTGACTACAGATCCTATGAACACCGTCAGCATTTGTGTCCCTATTGTACGAAGTGTAATCTTAGTACTGTACTCCAATCACGAGAAAGTCTCAGGGGAATGAGACGCAGCGGGATAATGCTGTGAATGAATGTTGATGTCATAAGGTCACACACGTGCGTACACGTACCTCTATTGGCTAACTCTCACAGCAGAAACGATAACACAGATACACACATACTTATACTACCCTAACTACAAAATTAGATCACTGTTAATCTCCTGGTTTTTTAATCCCTCCATACAGGAAATAACATATGCAGGAGAGGGCATGGTTTTTAAACTGACGTTATAACGGTAATATTATCTATCTGCTTCGCTCCAATAGATGACGCAATAGTAAGCACATTCCTTTCACGGTTAATCTCCTGGTTGGAGAACAGTATCTATCTTAGAAGTAATCTAGGCCTACCTGTTACACGTATACTGAATTCCTCGTTTTCTCTTTGTATTCCCCTTGCTTTCCTTATATTCTCCAAGTTCTCTTTGTTTTCCACTTGTTTTCCTTGAATTTACTTTGTTCTACTTGTATTTCCCTTGTAGGCCTACTACTTCAATTCCCCTTCTTTTCTTTGTATTCCCCTTGGTATAGTAGTGAAGTTATGCATCTGTCTATTTATTTGAATTAGATTGAAGGCTCTTCCACGGCGGTCTAGCAGTTATCAATCTAGACGTTGAATTCGAGGTTCGCTGGTTTAAGTCCGCAGGAGGCGAAGGACTTAAAGATTAATAAAATGCATTCCTTTTCCTATTAATGAAATGTAGCTATAGGTTCTGTGTTGTGGATGTAAGGTACAAAGTGGGCTACATGCAAAATTCGTCATTCATTTCTCGCTCACGTTAAATTTCGGCGTTGAATGTCTGTAGTTGAACTCGTCGCTAAATGAAGGGTTCAGAGCCGTAGTGGGCCAAGCGCCATTTATTAAAATCGGAGAAAGCAAGGGTTAAAGTTATGTGAATAGTATAGTTTAATGAAGATGGACATATCATTTAGTTTGAATGTGTATACTTTATATTATTTGCTATATTTTTCCATTGGGTTATGGTGATAACTTCATTTTAACCCTTGTTTTCTACGGTTTTAGTAAATGACGCTTGGTCGACTATGGTTTTGAACCCTTCAAAAATACTACTACTACTGTTGCAGCTACTACTAGTATTACTGCTACTGTTACTACTATATGAGCCGTTGAGGGCAGAAGTGGTGTAAGTAAAAAATTGGTAATGACGGTTAAAGTAAACTTTCTGCATAATACAAGGCAAACTAGCAATTAATATTCAATTTATTTAAACTATTAGTAGTCAGTCGATAGCACGAAGGACATATTAATTGCTACTTTGCCCTCTATTTTACAGAACGTTTACTTTAAACCTAATTACTCTATTTTGACTTACACCACTTCTGCTCTGAACGGCTCATATATTACTAGTACTACTACTACTACCAACTATTGTTACCTAATACTTCTCCTATTACTGCTATATACTACTGTCATTACTACCTACTACTATCATCTACTACCGCTACTGTTACTACGACATATATTACTACTACCTAATATTGTTATCCTATACTACTACCTACGTCTGCTATTACTACTGCGTACTACTATTACTTTCTACTACTTTCTACTACTACTACGACAAATATCCGACCTTCATCAGTTTTGGAAAATTAATATTTATCGATATCACGGCCTTCTGCAGAGATAAACGCCGAATTTCATTTGTTCGGTTGATAGACATTACACTAAGACATAATCTCCATAACTCACGAATTATTATCAGCAAATTAAAACAGTTATGGATATATCTTGGAAGCCACCGGCATGGTCTAGAATAGCGAGTTAAGATTATTTATTTATTTATTTATTTATTTATTTATTTATTTATTTATTTATTTATTTATTTATTTGTTTGTTTGTTTGTTTATTTATTTATTTATTTATTTATTTATTTATTTATTTATTTATTTATTTATTTATTTATTTAACCTGGTAAAGATAAGATTATCAGGCCTTCTCTGCCCCTCTACCAGATATTCGTAGCTCTCAGGCGAATATAATGTAACTCTATGCCAAATATTAGGATTCTTCTCTCCAAAACACTAATTTTATTATATCGACATTCCATAACTTCACATCATCATTAAATAACCGATTAAAATTGAGCTATGGAAAATAGTTTCGAGCACAGCTATAATAATATGAGATACAAACTTTTGAGTATTTCACAGTGTCCTGAAACTACATCATCAGAGTGAGTAAATGTGGCCAGATGGTCTCCTACTCTATAGGATTTTTTGTGTCTGGCTACACCAAACAACTGATACATTGCTATTGTTTATATAAGCAATTGCTGGAGGCAAATGAGACACACAAATAATATGAACATAGGTCTATAATTACGAGGGTCATTTCATAAATAATGCACAGGTTGGCTGAACTGTGAAGTGGATGACGCAACACCAATGTAAATTACGTCAGTTCCAATTGTCGGATTGAGGAAGAAATACGTGTGTTTGTTTCGTCCATAGCAAATTCTGTGTTTAGGTAACGAGAGCTAGAAATGGAGCCTTCACGTGTCTCAGGTTGTGTGACGATTTATAGCTCTCGTTATCTAAACACAAAGTACGCTATGAACGAACGAACACACATGCTTCTTCCCCAATCCTTCAACTGCAACTGACGTAATTTTCATTGTGTGTTGCGTCATCCTCTTCACAGTTCTGCAACCTGTGTATTATTTATGAAAATATCCTCGTACAATGGAATATAAATAGCTGATTCGGAATTAGTGAAAGCAGTTAATAATATTGTTATTAGCACACAGAAAATAAATATCCAATCGCTGAGTTTGAAAGATAGTTACATGATCAGCAACCTAAGCCAGCGTGCAAACGAGTATGGCGTATAATTCTAGGACGTTAGTAACGGTTATTAAGAGAAATTAAAATTGAAAGAATTACACTTGACCTAAGAGCACATAAAATGTTAAAATTTATTGAGTAATTACACGTAGAATGCATTTACACTTAAGTTATCATAATTTTCGCACAACAGTAGTATCACAGTCTACTATATACAGTAGCGAAGCTTGAGGTGTTTTTTTGCAAATCTCGCGAAAGCGCTCCAAGCGGTTAGCAACTAGAAACAATAGATTGTCCACGATCGACTTTGGATTTAGAGTGGACTGAGTCGCATTTCCATCGAGTGCTAGGTCGTTGCGTATTTCACATTGATGCTCGTGAAGAAAAATCCTAACATCTATTTCTTATTTTACTTATAGATGCAAAAAGTGGTTAATAAACAGCAGGAGGGAAGATCTAATGACAAAGAATGAAGCATATCTTTATAATAATATAAAGTTTTGCTCTCTTCATTTCGAAAACAAAAATAAATTAATCTGGAATGCAGTTCCAACTTTATTTGATGTTTTAAATAAACCTGTTCTGTTATTACCTGCAGCTGAGAAACAAAAGCTTTGCACTAATTCTACGTCTGTATCAGCTGATTCCTTGAATAATTGTACATTTTCAGACAACTTAGGCCTACTTTTTTTTTCAAAGGATATGTTTTTAATTATAGCTGTTAATTTTGTTATTTTTATTTGTTACTTTACTAGAGACGTAGAAAAAGTAAGTCTGTTACAATAAAATTTATTGATCACGTTTTATTTCCAATTCTGGTGTGATTATTATTGCTTAACCTCATCCCACTTTGTTAACTACTACAAGTACCGGTACACGTAAGCTACTCATATTAATTCATATTTCCATTATTATTGTTATTATATTATTGTTGTAAAGGGAAATGCAAATTAATATTTATTGGTTTCATAGTTCATTATCGCTATAATCTTGAATGAGTGAAGCGATTATAGTAAATTTCAGTTCGTTTTGCACAAACAAAAATAATATTAACCTATTTCTTGCAGTTATCTTCGAGTTTATGGTGGAATTTAATATACTTCATTAAAATAATAAAAGAACTTTATCCATTTAAAATTTCAATATTGGAAGGAAGGTGCTAATTTTTCCAAAAGAACACGACAACGAAAGTGTAACATATTTTGTCATCTGCTAGGAGAGATCTGTGATGATGAGGCGATAGTAGCGATCCTAGTGGTGAGCAACTACCCATGTTTGCATTTTTACTACATATTGAGCTTCGCGACTGTATATAGTAGAATGTGGTAGTATCAAAACTTAGGTCTATTTTGAAACATCTCGAACCTTTGAATTGAATTTAACGGAGGGGGGCACTATGGCCTACCACTGCGACCTGTTAAGATCTATTGCGCTAACCCTCTGGTGACGCATTCCCAAACCCACACCGGCCGATCATACTAAGGTTCTCTGTGTGCCCAGGTTTCGAGCAGGCAACCCCACTCCTCCCTAGGCCAGCACCTTCCATGCGTCGCCGGCCGGTGTGCAGGGAACGCTACGGAATGATGACGAAATGGAGAAATGCTGACGGAATAATGTAAATTGCCTAATTTGGGGAAAAACGGGAGAACCCCGGGTAAAATCCCAACTGCGATCTTGTCCGCTACAAGTGTCACTATCTCGAACCTATACAAACAATGTAAAATTTATAAATCCAATACTACTGATATTATTCGGTTGAGAAGCTTTTGAAATCTAGTCTGCTGTCAAAAAATCTGAAAGTTAGAATTTATAAAACAGTTATATTACCGGTTGTTCTGTATGGTTGTGAAACTTGGACTATCTATTTGAGAGAGGAAGCGAGATTAAGGGTACTTCAGAAAAAGGTTCTTAGGAAAATATTTGTGGCTAAGAGGGATGAAGTTACATGAGAATGGAGAAAGTTACACAACGCAGAACTGCACGCATTGTATTCTTCACCTGACATAATTAGGAACATTAAATCCAGACGTTTGAGATGGGCAGTGCATGTAGCACGTATAGGCGAACCCAGAAGTGCATATAGAGTATTAGTTGGTAGACCGGAGGCAAAAATACTTTTGGGGATGCCGAGGCGTGGATGGGAGGATAATATTAAAATGGATTTCAGGGAGATGGAATAAAAAATATGGTTTATTTAACGACGCTCGCAACTTCAGAGGTTATATCAGCGTCGCCGGTGTGTCGGAATTTTTGTCCCGCAGGAGTTTTCACATGCCAATATATCTACTGACATGAGCCTATCACATTTATAAACACCCTTAAATATCATCGACTTCGGCCGGGATCGAACCCACAATCCGAGAATAGAAGGTCAGCGCTATACCAAATACGCTACCGAGGGCGACTAGAGGTGGGATATGATGATAGGGAGTGGATTAATCTTGCACAGGATAGAGACCGATGGCAGACTTATGTGAGGGCGGGAATGAACCTGCGGGTTCCTTAAAAGTCATTTGTAAGTAAGTAATACTAGTGAATACTTATGTTATAGGCGTTTTAAACTGAATTTGTTAGGTGTGCTCTCTAATTAACTTTGTCCTAGATTTTCTGAGGTGGTTGTGATGATGAAGAAGATAATAATAATAATAATAATTATTATTATTATTATTATTATTATTATTATTATATATTCTTTTGATCATGCATTATCCTTTACAAATCTGATAATCATATAAGTCGTTGGAATTTATAAGGTAACCACTTGTTTGTACACCCAGTCGAACTGGTTGGGATTTTTATTTTATTTTTTGTTCCTTTTAAGAGGTTAAAGGGGTGGAAGTGGTGTACAGGAAATTGTGGGTTCGCAGTTTGTCTAATAACGGACCACCTGACTGTTGACTATCCGTTGTGACCGCTTTGGAACGAACCACTGAGTCGTGGTAAAGATAGATGACCTCCATACAAAGAGAACCCGAGAATAAGTGAAGAGGACAGCAGCACAGCGATCAATCTTATCGTGCGACTTGCGCTGATAGACTCAGAAATTCCTTTTCAGAGACCATAGAATCCGGAGCAAAGGTTTTGAAATGTTCAGTATCATCGTACACATATAAATGCTATAAATATTATGTTTAGTTAATAACCATTCAACTAAAATAAACAATATCTTTACATCTCAAAACCTCTCAAAAATTAATTATAATTAACACACCATGAGAAAATGTTAAATTACTTTTCAATTAAATCGGTTTCAACATTAGTTTCATATTCTATATATTAGATTTGGTGAACTGATAAAATATGAGTTTAGTAACAATTAAAAAAAGACTAATCTGAAAATATTATAATATAGTGTATGTGAGTTACTATTCTAATGTCTTCAAATATACTTACTTACTTACTTACTTACTTACTTACTTACTTACTGGCTTTTAAGGAGCCCGGAGGTTCATTGCCCTCCTCACATAAGCCCGCCATTAGACCTTATCCGGAGATAGATTAATCCATTTTCTATCATCATATCCCACCTTCCTCACATTCATTTTAATATTATCTTCCCATCTACGTCTCGGCCTCCCTAAAGGTCTTTTTCCCTCCGGCCTTCCAACTAACACTCTATATGCATTTATGGATTCGCCCATACGTGCTACATGCCCTGCCCATCTCAAACGTCTGAATTTAATTTTCCTAATTATGTCAGGTGAAGAATAAAATGCGTGCAGTTCTGTGTTGTGTAACTTTCTCCATTCTCCTGTAACTTCATCCCTCTTAGCCCCAGATATTTTCCTAAGCACCTTATTCTCACACACCCTTAACCTATGTTCCTCTCTCAAAGTCAGAGTCCAAGTTTCACAACCATAAAGAATAACCGGTAATATAACTGTTTTATAAATTATAACTTTCAGATTTTTTGACAGCAGACTGGATGATAAAAGCTTCTCAACAAAATAATAACAGGCATTTCCCATATTTATTCTGTGTTTAATTTCCTCCTGAGTATCATTTATATTTGTTACTGTTGCTCCAAGATATTTGAACTTCTCCACCTCTTCAAAAACATAAATTTCCAATTTTTATATTTCCATTTCGTACAATATTCTCGACACGAGACATAATCATATGCTTTGTCTTTTCTGGATATACTTCCAAACCCATCTCTTTACTTGCTTCCAGTAAAACTCCCGTGTTTTCCCTAATCGTTTGTGGATTTTCTCGTAACATATTCACGTCATCCGTATACACAAGCAGCTGATGTAACCCGTTCAATTCCAAACCCTATCTGTTATCTTGGACTTTCCTAATGGCGTACTCTAGAGCTAAGTTATAAAAGTAAAGGTGATAGTGCATCTCCTTGGTTTAGCTCACAGTAATTGGAAACGCATCTGTCAGAAACTGACCTATACGAACTCTGCAGTACGTTTCACCGAGATACATTTTAATTAATCGAAGTTTCTTGCGAATACCAAATTGATTAGGAATATCATATAAAGCTTCTCTCTTAACCGAGTCATATGCCTTTTTTAAATCTATGACTAACTGATGCGACTGCTTATTCAATATTTTCACAGCTACCATCCATATCTAGAGGCCGTCTCCTCGATCCGCAATCAGAGGACGCTCCAAGCCGTGGTGATAGGAACCCACAATACATGGCTTCAAATATACTAATATGCATAATAAATTTGTTACTTATATTGACGAATACGAAGATTAATTAAACGTTTCTTCAACAAATAGATATATAATTTATATATAAATTAGGCTACTTACGTATCATTTGAAAATTTAAATCACTTTCTGTACTATTCAAAATATTAGTTTCTGATGTTTTGCTTAGCCTAAATCGCATTTGCAAGTCTTTCTCGTCCATTGTAGTAAATAATCTTCTCTTTGGAAAATTATCCTCGCCCATCTTGCTAAGAAATCATCTTCAAACACGAAATCACCATCTTTAAATATCTATATATCATTCTACTCGCAATGATGAAAATTATTGTCGTTAAGGCAGTATTAATTATTTAAATGACCAACTATTGACCAATTAACTTAAATACAATTTAATGAGAGCTTAGAGCCCAATTTGTGTTGTGTTTTGCCCCTTAAGTGTAAATTAAGAAATTTTTAATTAACAATTAAAGTTATATTCGGTGAAACCTATTACACGATTTGTATGAGATAAACACATAAATGAAGATCAGTTGTTCCCATGTGCACGAAGCCTACTATATACTAATGCTCAAACTTTTATATCACTTCAGCCCATGTTATCTGTCCATACTGCGCAACAAACAATTCCCACACTATATCCAAGGAAAATGTAACGTATATTTATCTCGTCGGGAGTCACGTTCGATATGCAACTATGAAAGGTCGACGGCGTATACCTTAGTGAGACTGTCGGACCCTCTGTATCTTATGTATAAAATGTAGGAAACGAATTCAGATATTTTATTATTTGGGGTTATAAAGAATGTAATGCATATTTATAATTAGGAAAATTTATATTCTGAATCGGGCACCGAATGAATGATTTCTTTGAAGATTGCGTAATTGCTACCAGAAGCCTAAAATAGGCCTAGTTCGTATAAAAATTGTCAACCTCAAAGAACCGATCTCTGTTTTATTTTAGCATAGCTTATATAACCCTATTTTGAAGTTATTACATTTAATTTCGGTAAAGTAAAATAAATGAAATAATGGCATGAAACTTGTAGCACTATTCGCATACCAGTGGAATTATTTCAAAGTTTTAAGAATACTATTGAGGATATAATATCACCTGTCAGTGACTACATGCCTAGTTATTAAAACACTCTCAATACTGAACACCTATATCACGCGGTGAAAATTATGTAGATTGAAGAAACTTCAAATAATTACCTACATTTTTTCAATAATAAATTAATTACAGCAAAATAGTGACGGTAGAAATTTTTAAGGCTTCAAGTGACAACAAACATTTTATATTTTCTCCTGGATTTTATTCGTATTTCTCTCTTACCAAATGCATTTTGAGCTAAGAGCATTACTATTACCTCTGATTAAGGTTCTGGTTAATACGTACATCTATTATCAAGCACATCTCACTTGACGATATGTGTCAGAGGAAGAACTAATGTTTTTATACATCCGAAGTCTGATTAGTGTGATATGTTACTAGTTAACGATGTATCCAATGGAGGAGAAAAGGAACTGATCACTATAATACATTATAATAATGGCTTAGTTGCCTCATGATTGATGCTTTATTGGTGTCACATATGAGTTTCAAACCTGTCTTCGGATAGTTGACTAAACAACAACAATAATAACTTACTACTAGGCTACTTCGTTTTAATTAGAAGGCAAGGAACCCCTATTTCATCTCTCGGTGGCTAAATTATTTTACTATATAACGCAATTAAAAATTTTACACATAGTTTTAATTTGGAAATACTAGCGGTTAAACGCTATATTTTTTTCTACATTCCTCATAAATATAATTTGTAACATACATTTTATATTCAATAATTACTCACCGATTCTAATTTGAATTTCTTTATGTATTTTAACGTATTTTGTGAACGGTTAGCATCTCCCTAATTAAAATCATGGAGGAATTCCTCTTGTCACGAGTACAGACTACATACAGAATAGATTAACAATGCTTTAAAGGATATATTTATGTTCTATAGCAGAATAAAAGTTCAAAGTAGATAGGGGCACATTCTCTGGCATTTTATTGTGAAAAGTCTGAAGCTATTCATGCACATCTATGTAATTCCGGGGTTTAGAAATCAGTCACTGAAAAAGCTCCCATGGAGTTCAGCTTATTCCTCAGGCAAACTCTGTCGCATTCAACATTTCCTGGAGGAAACATTCGCCATTATCACTCTGAAACAAATTTTATAAGCGCGTAGTTTCATCAAGTTGTTCCTCTCAATCAATACCGTGTTACTGGTATTAACCCCCGAAATATATTATGGGTACTTCTGACTCAGTATTTTTATATCCTTAACTTAACGCACAACTTCTTAAAGATAGTGAGGATATACGTGAAGCTTTGGACGATGATAGTATTGACCTTATTGTCTTTATCAAGGCTTTTGACTCTGACACTAAATTGTTACTACACAAAATAAAACTGCCTTCGCGTCGATCTTGTCGAGTACATAAAGAATAAATGTAATATTGATTTTCTAGTGGATTATTACTAGAGACCGGAATCTTAGCTACTACTCTTTCGAGTTGAGTTTGTGCATTGAGCCAAATAACTTGACGAAGAATAGTGACGCGTGGTGCTGTACGATGGAAACAGACCATTCCCTCATCAAGAGAACAAACACATACATAAAAGAATGATTTCAAGGGTAGGGCTGTGATGTGTATTACAAAAGAATAAACATAATCTTTGCTATAAACTTTTAACTTAAAATGTTACTGTTTACAGGACCTATATTACAATAATTTTTATGTAAAATATTAACTTAAAATGTTACTATATCAGGGGCACTATTCTTAACATGTTTAAGCCTATATTACGATAATCTTTGTTGTAAAATTTTAACTTAAAACACCGGTATGACTATGTACAGACCGAGGAACAAAATTTGGGCGACCTAAAGTTTCTAAGTTTCAGTTATAACATACTGCGCATGTCCACACCTGTGGAGTAACGGTCAGCGCGTCTGGCCGCGAAACCAGGTGGCCCGGGTTCGAATCCCGGTCGGGGCAAGTTACCTGGTTGAGGTTTTTTCCGGGGTTTTCCCTCAACCCAATACGAGCAAATGCTGGGTAACTTTCGGTGCTGGACCCCGGACTCATTTCACCGTCATTATCACGTTCATTTCATTCAGACGCTAAATAACCTAGATGTTGATACAGCGTCGTAAAATAATCCAATAAAATAAGTACTGCGCATGCCCAGTAAGCACAGAGCATGTACAGTATGTTATAACTATAGCTTTGAAAATTGTTTCTGGGTCTGTACAGGTGTATTTTCCAACTAAATTTTTAAAGTGCTTGTCCTCAACTTTATTAAAATAAATGTTGGCATACACCATCGTTTCCCAACCGGGGGTTCGCAAAACATTTCAAGGGGTTCGCCAAAACTTTTCCGTAATGGTGGGTTTCGAAGTTAGTCCTACTAATGTTTCCTTTTTTTCTGCGGCATTGTCATAATAATAATAATAATAATAATAATAATAATAATAATAATAATAATAATGATAATAATAATAATATACAGTGTATGTCTGAAAACATTTTTTTCAGCATTTTATGTAGGGGAGCTACACACACAAATAATAAAATTCATCTGATCACGCATTATGTCTCTTACCAGGACTGGCGGTCTATCACCTTACTACTCCTCACGTCTACAGTACAAATAACAGCTCGGATTTCAGGTCATAATTCGACACCGATTGTCGATTACTGATTCTGCACACAAATCCTGCGTATGGTCGGGGACATTCTGTAAAGTGGGAATCCGCCAAAGTTATTTGTTTTATGTGGTACACTTATAATATATATACATATATTTTTTTTTTGCTCGACAATACTATAATTAGTTCGTTCATTACATGTGACGTAACTGTATCTTAATGACATACTTTAAAGTACAGTTATTCATTTTGTTATTGCAACTATCAATTTCCAACTAAGTATATTCGATATTGATTAATACCCTACACGCAACATCCCGCAAGCCTTGAAAGCAGCACTCCAAAATGGCAGGCGCGAGTTTTGAAAGTGACATTGGCCCAATCACTAAAATAAACATTAACCCAATTTTAAACATTCCACTAGGAGCCATTCCCCGGATAAATTAAAAAAAAACTACACATTCAACAACATGTATTTAAAATATAATAAATTCTGTTCATGTTAATTTTAATATTCTAATAAATTGAGTTCTTTTCCTGTGTTTTAATTTGTGTTGCTTTGAGGTTAAAATCTCCATACCAAGCCTTGAAAATATTAATAAATACGGCGTACACTACTGTCATCTGTTACACCACTAGGGAACAAGCTGAAAAGACACTCATATTCGTGCCATCTGTTGCATTAGTCGAGAACACGCTGAAAATACACGCATGTTGAACATTTCATTATCATTAAAGTAACAAGTTAAGATATATGCTTAGATATTTAATTATGGTCGAATAAAAACAATGGCATGCATCTTGCCTATAATGGTAGTAATTAAGACGCGAGTATGTTTATGAAACTCCTTAAAATTACGTGTTAATGGCTCGGGCATGTTTACAGTACAAATAACAGCTCGAATTCCAGGTCATACTATGACTCCGATTGAAGGTTACTGATTCTACCTGCGAACTCTGCGTATGATGGGATAAAGTCAGTGGACATTTAGTAAAGTAGTATTCCGCCATAATCATTTGTTGTATGTAGTACACCTACTATAATACATTTAACTTACACATTCTGATCTTTACACTCTTACTGTATGTACTCGTAGTTCGTTTGCTGGAATTTGGAACCGACAATAAACGCTTTTACAGAAGATCTACACTAATCAGGGTCATTGTTCCGAAAACAAAGGATAAAAAAGTAATAATTTTTACTACCAGTTTCAAATTTACATATGCAATTGCCAGTAAGAGTTTAAAAATTTCTATTGAAACAATTAATTCTGCAACCTGCATAATAAACATTAACAGGAAGTTTTTCACAACCTAATTTCATTATGTATTGAATAGGTAATATTTATGTTGACGTACTTCAGTTATTTGAAGTACTTTTCGTCCATCTTCATCCTTTTTCAGTAGGGCCGATGAGCGTGTTTAAAGAAGCACTACACTTTGAAGTAAATATTTGTGTTGGAAGCATTAGGGATTTAACTTTAATTAGTTGAGAAAGTATTTTCATTTAAAGCTCGTATACTTTGTGCGTCACTTGTTTATATTCAGAGATGTATGTTTGCTATTCTCTCAGAAGAGTTGGTAAGAAAACCAGATTTTATTCTGCTTGTATCTCGTGTATCCCTAGGGTTTTCTTGTTTGCCTTTGAAATAGACAATGTCTTACAAATCAAATTTTCGGACTTATCTGCTGTACGTGCTCGTTTTCAACGCATTACCCGTGATTTTGTGAGAGGCATGCAGCTTTCGTTTGCTTTGTTTTACGAAGAAAGCGAACTTAATTTGATCAATGATCATATATCGCTTACAAGCGGGATAGAGGTCATACAGTATGTTTCAGGTTTAATACTTAGAAAAAACAAATTAGCGTATTTATTACCTCATCACACGTTGATTTAGCTGAATATAATTTTGTATACTGTTCATAGTTCTGTGGTTGTAGGATGTTAACTTAACACGTTTGAAATGATGAGGTTAAATACGTCTATTCAGTGAACACCCATAAGACACCTGACTTGTAAGATGTCATATGTTTTAGTCTTTATCTATATGTTCCATGCATTTTTACAAGCAAGAAACTTCAAATAGTATAACATTTTGATCGGAATAATCAAAATGAATGTGACCCCCGTTGTTAAGAATTGAGAACACTCTCCTGTCTGTAAGATTACTTTGTATCCGAGGTCCGCAGATTCAAGGGTGACGGACTTTAAATACATAACATGTCTGCCCCCGGGAAGAAAGTAAAGCTGATAGGGTTCTGTAGTAGATTTAATGCACATAAAAAATCCTTATCCTGGTATAGGGTCTTTCACAAAATTTGTCGGCTGAATAACCTAGTTTAAATACGAAATCGTCATTGTCATTAAGCAGGATACTTCCGCCCTTCCTGTAACATCATTGAAGAATGAGTATCACAAAAACTACATACATTTCTCATTATACGATTCACTTATTTTACTAAATAAAATTTTATCGTATGTATTTCGAATGATAGGCGTACTACTTTTTACAAATTAGTTCAGTTAATAGTATACATGTTATAAACAGATGTACTTTAATGCAAGTCTAGTTTTCAGGTAAAGCTCCTTGTGAAGCAGACTTGAATTATTTCAAGGGAAAAGTTGTTCCGGGGTCGAGTATCGATTCCGGGGCCTCTGGTTGAAAGTACCAGCGCTCTACCGACTGAGCTACCCAGAACTCCACCCGACACCGTCTCAATTTTTCCCCTTATATCCACACAACTCGAATGGGCTGACGAGACGCCAGACACACATCGAATGCATACAAACTCTATGTGAATTAGAATTGTGGTTTTCTGTTAACAGTTAACAGTTACGTATTATGCAAGAAAAATTTAGACAGATCTATTCCCGACCCCGGATCAATTTTTCTCTTGTAATTATTCAGATGTACTTTTGTTTTTATAATCGCACACTAGAGACACGCTTTACAATTTCAAACGAAAAACATTTTGCTATATTTATATACAACTTGATTTAATTGCATATATATATATATATATATATATATATATATATATATATATATATATATATATATACAGGGACATCATTTTATTTTTACTAACATTTTTAATATTAACCTGGCTATACCTTTCTGTTAACGATTGAAACAGGAAACACCGTTTGCTACCCCTTCCACGACTGGAGTTCGATGATACCGGCGTAAAATACAAATCACTTTACTAGGTATAGGAGGGAAGAAAAATAATTCATCCATTTATGTAAACTAGGAAATATCGCAATTTTAAGTTTGATAATTTTCATTATGTTTTTCTTTAATCAAAATACAGTACTGTATTAACACTTAGCGTTTTTACTCACGAATTGAGCTACATTCGGACGTATTAATTATGCAGTGTATATTGTACTGTTACAGCACATTAGCGTACAATATAGAGAAAGAAGTTATGTTGAAAAATAATCATAATATGGATATTTAAGCACATTTTTGAAAATGGTGGTCGTTCATTCGATACAGACTTCAGTTCTTTTGTGCATATTATCGCACTATAGACTATTGTACCTAATTTCAATTACCAGTTTCGTCCTTCGTACGAGTAACTCATGTTGAAATAATTCTGTACCTACTCTATAAAAGAGTACCTTACGTACTGTAAATTCAATCTTCACTTCTACCCGATCCGAAAAGATAAAATTACTCAGAAATGCTATCTACTGTCCGTTCAAGTGGTTTTTTCGTAGGGTCGTAGAAAGGGGGGGGGATCACGTGACAGTTAATTACTTAACGATGCCCTTTTATTTAAGTTATTTTAAATACTTGTATAATATTACGTAGACATCCAATTCCTAACAGATATTAGTGTTTTCAGAAAAGAGCTAAGATAGCCCAGCTACTAGACTTAACAGAGGGGCGAACAGAAGCAGGGGGGGGGGAAACCGGGATGCGACGTATGCAAACGGACGACAGTACCTGTACGAAAATATGATTCAATATTGAAAGCTCTTTCATCACTGGAAAACGGGAACATATTTCTGGAATGTACTATACTCACTAACTTAGTAGTGCTTACGCGCCCTTGGCTCTGTGTCGTGAACGGTTGGAAGTTTACTAGTAGAAGGGGTGGGAGTGAAGTACATTCCAAAACTCAGGTACAATAAAAATTGAAGTAAAAATAAAATGATGTCCCTGTATATATATATATATATATATATATATATATATATATATATATATATATATATATACACCTGTGGTGGTGTTACAAACGTTCATGGATGATGGCGAAGGGAACATGTATCAATTTGAGATCGGGAACCCTGGTCCGGAAATGACTGAGTCGAAAGTTACAGGCAAAAATAGTTGTGTAGAAATGAAATAATTTTATTCCTCTGTACACCTTATGTATGTGTATTTATCTGTACACCTTACACATACTGTATTCATCTGACGTTGTTTACGCTGTCTACTTACAGTATTCCATTCAGTGCACTGTCTGAAAGATGGGGACAGGAAACTACACTAAAGCAATGCAGATAGCTTAATGCGTAACAGACATGGTCGGTCCTGATATGCGTACAAGTTGCAGTGTCCAGTCGATCAGTCCTAGTGAAATGGAGGAGTAGACGAGAGCGGAAAAAAAAAGACCTGATTTTCTAATATGGATGAGCCAACTATTTTTGCTTATAACTTTCGACTCAGTCATTTCCGGACCATGATTCCTTATCTCAAATTAATACATCATTCCCGAAAGTTTGTAACACCACCCCGGAAACACCCTGTTTATATGTAATTTTGCTGCAATGTAGGGTACAGTACATGAAATAACTATACTTATAATAACAACTTTTAATAGGCTATTGTTATTATTTTGACAAAAATCTCAAGGGAGAAGAAATCGGCCCAGAGAGTAGCGAGAGCTTAAAGTTTCCACTTTTAGGCCGCATTTACACGAAGCCAGTCAATGAGACAATAGTTGGAAGACAGTTGATTGGCATAAAATTATTGGCTTTGTGTGAACACTTCAGCCCAGCTGCCTAGCCAGTTAGCTACATAATTGCCGAGCCAGTGTATTGTCCCCGATGGTAGATTGGAGACAGTCAAATGCCTCCGACACCACCAGGAGCACGCCATTGGCTCGGCAACTGGCATCATATGAACGCGACTTGATAGTTGCTACGCTGTTTTTGGGGCTTGTGTGCTTGAGTCAACGGAGAAGTGTGTTTTCTCACGTATTTTTCAGTTGTTTTTTGTTGTAATAATGGCCCCAAATTGGAGTGACGCTATTAATATCAAATTCGATAACTGTGTATGAAAACGCGATGTTTGTGGGACCAGTACCACGATCTTCACAAAAACAAAAATGCTCGCGAAAAGGCGTTGTCTGATATTGTTGATAAGATGAACATTGAAGGATTTGGCGAAAAGCGAAAATTAAGTTTCTCCGTGGCACTTGGAAACGATAAGAAATTAATTAAAATCAATAATTGCACTGTATTGTTTTTATATGTGTATACGGGTTGTTCCTTAACATGTGAGACCCATTTCATCAGTGGATATGAGACACGAAAACAGTGAAAAAATCCATATACACGTTCGTCTGAAGCATTGTTGTTTTTTGGATAAAGTCAACGGAACTCGCGACCTGTTTTTATGTATGCTATAGCTGGCCTGCACGTTTTCCAGATCTAAATCCATTGAGCTTTCACTTATTGAGCCACTTGAATATAGCCTAATTATTTATTCACAACCCGTTTTCAACATTGAAATAGTTCGTGAGCAAATCCAAGACGTCTGCGAAATTATCCGACAAACTCATAACATTTTAAATGAATAAAAATGCCTCAGTTTATGACACGAAGAGTGTAGGCTTGCATTAAGTTCGAAGGTTGCCACTTTGAGCACTTCCTGTAACGGTAGACAGCTTCACTGAAGTACAAACATGATTATAACTTGAAACCTAGATCAAATGGGATGAATATTTATGTTTATATGAACTTTGTGCATTGTCTCTGTCTCTTCCGTCCAACGATGAAGTCTGTCCATCATAGATCATGAAGCCACACTAGTCATAAGCTTTCTCAAATGCAGTTGCGAGGTTTTAAATATTTATTTATTTATTTATTTATTTATTTATTTATTTATTTATTTATTTACTTATTCATTCATTCATTATTTATTTATTTATTTATTTATTTATTTCAGCCTCTCATATGGACGTAATATTAAAATTCTTATTCCCTATTATTTTAGTTAATTGTAACATATCTGTAACAAACCAGAGTTGAAAGATTTTATAATAACAAAGGACATCATATTGCTAAGCAACATATTTACAAAGAGTAGGCGAAATACGAATATAGACTACTACCACTACTTTCAAAACGTTAAATTTGCTATCCTTAGTCGTCGCATACACCGAGGCTCGCAAAACATCTTGATGAACGGCTTGAAAGTGGTCGTATTTTGCAAGCCTTTATGATACATGGTACGTGAATGTGAATTTACGTCCCAATTTTACACCGTTCGTTGTTATAATATAATTACAAACTGTATATGGGCATTACAATTCTGAACTAATACGGAATGAAGTATTGAAAATGAAGCAACAGTCAAACAATATTGATTAGCTACGGTTCTACTGGACTCAGTATTATACGAGTAATTACGTGTTGATAAATAAAGTAGATATAATTACAGAAATAAAATGTTTGCAGATAAAGGAATAAATGATTTGCAAATGAAATATGAATTATTTATTCTTGGAAGAATATAGTTTGAAAATATTCCGTAATAATAAAGAAAAAAGATAAACAGCATTTTAGGAACAAAATAATAAAAAGGAAAAGTACCTATATAATCCAGCAAATTTCTAAAATTAACTACATAGAATGTCGTACAACACCAGTTCTACAAATGAAGGTAGTGACAAAAAGTAAAAGTAAAAAACATGAAAATAAATCAAAGTGTTCACAGTAAAAAAAAATGGTCAAAATTGTTCATGAGCACATTGTTAGTTTCTGCATTATACGAGGGGGATCCAGGAAATAACGACCGTTCGCGCATACCCGCCGCGCAGCTGACTCCCCTTCCTTGTTTGAAGGTCAACTGGCTTGCTTAACATGTGTTCTCATAATGTTGTGAGTACTGGTTGCAACAAGTCCCCATTGTGCATTTAGTGTTACTTGAAAATGAACGACGTGATTGATAATCCCGCCGACTGTGAGGTGAGGAGTGTGATTCGATTTTTGAATGCCCGACATTTGAAACCTGCAGAAATTTACCGGCAATTGAAAGAAGTGTATGGTGATACTGTAATGAATGAAAGAAATGTGAGAAAATGGTGCGAAATGTTCAACAATGGGCGAACAAATGTCCACGATGAAACTCGACCCGGACGCCCATCACTCATCACAGAAGACCTGAAGACTAAAGTGAACGACAGGATCTTGCAAGACAGGCGCACATCACTCAACGAATTGCATATTGCCTTTCCTGACATTTCTCGTTCTTTGCTTGGTGAAATTGTGTCGCAACATCTTGGCTACCACAAAATCTGTGCCCGCCAGCACACTGTTGCTTCAACTCGAGAATTGCTCGATCAATTCGGTTGGGAAATCTTTGATCATCCGCCCTATAGTCCAGACCTTGCTCCTAGCGATTTTCACCTTTTCACTAAGCTGAAAGACTTTCTGTGCGGTACGCGTTTTGGAAGTGATGAAGAGTTGAAGAAGACAGTGAATACCTGGCTTAATGAAGTGGCGACAGAGGAGTATAACACGGGAATTCTAAAGCTAGTGAACAGATACGACAAATGTTTAAATGTAGGTGGTGATTGTGTAGAGAAGTAAAGGAAGCTTCAGTTATGTAACAGACTTTGCTTTTTTTTCAAATAAATATATTTTTTTAATTATTACAACAAAACGGTCGTTATTTCCTGGATCCCCCTCGTATTATGTGCTATGACACATGGGCTACGGGAAAACCCATAGTAAGTCTTCGTAAATAAAGTTTTCTTGTTGTCGGTTACTGGATATTCCAGATAATGTATGAATGATGAGACGATGTCATCGTAGAGACAAATTCGACGTATACGAACTAATTAAAATTTCAATAAGATAAAAACTAGACAAATCATTTGGAACGAAACAAAAGTGCAGGATTCTCAAATAATATTCCTGAATACAATCCCTCGTAAAAGTCATAAACAAAGTAGAATTTTGGATTTGGAATTTACTGCAAGAAATTCAGTCCTTGAAAGACACGAAAGACCTGGTGAAAGGCTGGTAACGGGGAAACAAATCATCCCGCTGGAAAATAATGGTACAGAATAATGAGTCAAATTTGTATCTTCATATCACAGTTAACGACTCAAATAAATGACACAGAAAATTTACGATAAAATTGCTTATTTAATGTGTACATGACATGTAATAAATATAATATTAAGAAAAGATGATTAAACTAACTTGAAACATGCACTAAAATACGGAATAAGGGACGACATCAGATCTAAAAATTAATTAATGACAATAGACGTACAAATAAAATGCCTCAAATTAACTTGATAAGTATTTGGGGAAGACGATCAACCGACATTCTGAATGTAATTTTAACCCTGCATTAGTCGCGCGCGAAATTTTGTTCAGCAGAATAATAATCAGGCAAAACTGCCGTAATAATTAAAGTAATGTGATTATTTTTTAATTATTGGTTGAAATATTAGTTTCAATAGGTTTATTTCCTTTACTAAGTTTATTACAAAGTGTTAATACATTCCAAACTTGTAATATTTTAATAAAATACCCATTCTTAATAAATAAGTAATAATTAGAAAAAAAATCACCTACATTTTATTTGAAACATATAACCGTCTTCTTATTCTTATTGGTGGACTAGTGTGTCACATATAGCCTAATGGGTAGTAATGAGAAACATTTGGACATAAATGTGTATGTACGGTATTATGCAAGTCTAGAGAAGGACTACATGAAACACAAACAGAAAAGTACAAACATAACAAGAAAATACAAGTACAATCAGAAATATGAATAATAGAATGAGATTTTTACTTCATAGGCCTACATCTTATATTTCCTCGTGTACATTTGGTTCTTCTACAACATAAAATTGTTCAGGCATGCAGGGAGAGGAAAGGCTCTAGTTGTGGATGAGAAAGATGTCAGAATATATAGATACAGTGAAACCTGTCTAAAGCGGCCATCTGAAATTACCTTGTAAAATGGCCGTTTTATCAGGTGGCCGCTTGATTAAGGTTGCGGTTTTTATGAATCAGCATGAAAATACTGAATTTCATTCACTACTTTTTAGTATTGTGCGCACACAACAATCGTGCATATTCTTGCAACTTCCATTCTTGCAACTAGCCGTTTCAAAACTCGCTTACAGTACCTCAGTTTAAATTAATGGATAATACCTTGATCAAGGGGCAGGACGTGTGATGTCCGCTCTAACCACCCATTACTAGCAAAAAATTGCTTACATTGAGTTCTTTGGTAATTTCAAGAGCTTTCTCTTGAATTATATACCCACTTACTGGCAATTTCTTCGCCCTCGCACACTTGAACCATTCGTCAACGAAATCATTCACATTACTAAACACAGATTGTCTCTTCCTTTTTTGGCCACCACGCATATTTTTCTCTCATTCTTTTAATATTTCATCTTTATTCTTAATTATACCGTTTATTTGTGTCCTTCCACATTTGAATATTTCTGCAATTTTTCTCGCACATGTTCCCTTCTCACTTTCTTCAATCATTTTTCGTCTCACCTCTAAACTTAATACCACTCTAGATTTATTGTTAGATGTGATTTCTCTCTCAAACTAACTTCACAATTCCTCTGAATCAACTGAATGAAAAGAAGAAAAATTCGTAAAAGCTGGCCCAAATAGAGAAAGATAGAAAGTGGAGAAAAATATAAAAAAAATCGAATGGTATATTGTAAAATTTTGACTTGTTCCACATCTTAAAGCTTCATTGCTCATGTAAGGTCTATGGAATATAATAATAAAAAAAACGAAAAAAAAAATGAATGTACTCACACTCCAAAATTCTGAACTTGTCTCTTATTTTCTTTCAATTAAGGTGCGAAAAGTTTGAAAAATATGCGTAGGCTATATTTTAAAGTTTGTAACGCAGAATGAAATAGATTTCAATTCATTTTGTCGCTTTCCTTTTTTGTTTTATAGGCTGGAGCGCAGAAAAATCCACTTCGATGCAGGTCGTCAATGGCAACGGTTTAATCGTTGGAACGTGTTCGCCAAAACTGTAAGTAAATGTAAAGTTGCAAATATTATCATTAGCTTAATTACTTAATCATCAGTGCGCGCTCTATCTTACATTAAGCAATATAACAATTGAAATAATATTTGTAGCTTTGAGTTTAATTTTTGTCTACATGTACACGTTTGCAACGACAATTTAAATTAGAGAATTACGTAGATTGAAGAACGTAGCCTATGCAAGTTAAAATTCACATGAAAATTTTTATTTTTGTTATTTTATAGGCCCTACAGTCTTATTCTGCTAGAAACTTTCATATCGTATCTCTGAATATAGTTTTGCATTTTTCTGCACTTTATTTGATGGGGCGGTAGTAAAGACTTTGTACTCGGTGTGCCTAGTAGGAAGTTTCTCATTCCCTCATGTCCTGAATAGTTCATACCGGTACTGTGTGAAATTTCATGTAATGAGGTGTAGATACAACTTGGAACTTCTGTAATCTCTACTGCACTTTAATTCTCTGTATCCCAGATTAATAACATATGAATTACGTTTCTAATTTCATTGAGAGTAAGTTCAATATTCTGTCCTAAGCGTATAAGAGTTAGAATTTCGAACTTGTGGTGTATAAAAGTTACGATCTTTCTTCATTATCCATAAAGAGAGTAAGATGTAAATTTGTTGATTTACATATCTAAAATTTAAAAGTTAAATATATTTTAATTTGGGTTTCAAGTTGTATCCGGTACTTCTTAACTTAAATGTTCGTTATAAGTAATTTATATGAATTTGTCACTAATGTAGAAGAGGCGGCGTTATGACTAATACACTTCAATTTCCACTTCGCTTATTACATAACGACTTTATATCATAGCTGCACCAACAGGATAGATTGCAGGTCTATCGAGGGAGATATTATATTTTTATATATTGCTATGTTGAACAGCAAGGAATGTGAATCCACCATCGAAAAATTAGTGATTTGAACCTCAAATAACGTACTTTGTGTGCATCTAATGGTAAATTATTAATGTTATGCCAATAGAATTAAAGCACTTTTTATTTAGTTAGTCTAACATTTAGAAATGATTGGGACGAAATTCAAATAGAAACTGCTGAACTATTTATACTCATACCTACACATTCAGAAGTCGAAATTGCAATAGGAAAGCTAAAAAAGTACAAGTCTCCAGGTATCGATCAAATTCCATCAGAATTAAAACAAGAGGATGAAAGCGCTTATCTAGTGTAATTTATAACCTTGTACTTGCTGTTTGAGAAAAGGAAATTGTACCAGAACAATGGAAGGAGTTCATAATTTCACGTATCTTTAAGAATGGGGAAAAGGCTAACTGTAGTAACTTTCCAGGAATATCACTTTTGTTGACGTCGTAAAAAATGTTATCTAATATTCTTTGAGAAGATAAACTCCATATATAGATGAAATTATTGGGGATTATCAATATGGTTCTAGGCGTAATAGATCGACTGTTGATCAGATTTTTTGTATTCAACAGAGATTGTAGAAAAAATGGGAGTATAAGGGCACATTAAATCAGTTATTGATAGATTTCTAAAAGGCGTATGACTTAGGTAAGAGAAAAGTTTTATATAATACTCTTATTGAATTTGGTATTCTCAAGAAACCAGTTCGATTAATTATAATGTGTCTCAGTTAAACGCACACAAGAGTTCGTATAGGCTAGTTTCTGTCTGATGCTTTTGCAATAAAATGCGGACTAAAGCAAAGAGATGGACTATCGCCTTTACTTTTTTAACTTTGCTCTAGAATATGCTATTAGGTAAGTTCAGGATAACAATGAGGGTTTGGAATTGAACGGGTTACATCAGATGCTTGTTTATGCGGATGACGTGAATGTTAGAAAAAAATCGACTGACTATTAGGGAAAATTCGGAATTGTACTTGAAGCAAGTAAAGAGATAGGTTTGGAAGTAAATCACGAAAAAGTATGATTAAGTCTCGTGACCAGAACATATTGTAGTACGAAATGGAAATACAAAAATTGAAAATTTATCCCTTGAAAAGAGGAAAAACTAAACTATCTTGAAGTAAGAGTAACAAATATAATTGACACTCGGGAGGAAATTAAGCACAGAATAAATATGGAAAAATGCCTGTTATTATTCGGTTGAGGAGCTTTTTGTCATCCAGTCTGCTTTCAAAAACAGCTGAAAGTTACAATTTATAAAACAGTTACATTACCGATGTTCTGTATGGTTGTGAAACTTTGACTCTCACTTTGAGAGAGGAACAGAGGTTAAGGATGGTCAAGAATAAGGTGCTTAGGAAAATATTTGAGGCAAAGAGGGTTGGAGTTACAGGAGAATGGAGAAAGTTACACAACCCAAAACTGCACTCATTGTATTCTTTATTTAACATAATTAAAAACATTAATTCCAGACGTTTGAGATGGACAGGGCATGTAGCAGTATGGGAGAATCCAAAAATGCATATAGAGTGTTAGTTGGGAGGCTATAGGGAAAAAGATCTCTGGAGAGACCGAGACGTGGATGGGAGGATAATATTATAATGGATTTGAGGAAGATGGATATTATGGTATGGACTGGATTAATCTTGCTCAGAATAGGGATTTATGCACGGCTTATGTGAGGGCGAAAATAAACCTCTGGGTACTCTGAAAGCCATTTGTAAGTAAGTCTAACATTTATACTGATATTTATTTTTACATACTACTTGTATACGTACATGTTTATTATAGATAAAATTTCTTCTTTGATAAATTAAGGTCTATAATGTTCATCATATATACAGGAGTGATGGTGAAAGAATTAGAATTAACAATTAATGGGAAGTAGTCGGGTCGTGGTCTCATGGCCCATTAAACTAATACTCTCCCAGCACTCGTCAGGAATATGTATATAATCTCCTGAAATTCTCATTCATATCTAGAAGTTACCATTCAGTCATCAGCAGTGAAAGGAAGTTCATGCAGTAAAAACGTAAAGAATCTGAGATTATTTTAACAGAATAATATGGTATAGGTAACTTACGTTTAGTCTATGGATTTTGAAATGCTTGCCTCAATGCTGAATGTTCTATTTATGCTGTTACTGTTCACAACTAAGCAGTGATGTATGTTTTCTGTCATTCTTCGCCTGTTGTCTCTCACATAGCTTTGTAGCGCGAAAAACTTCGTTCTACGTCACAAGAAGTAAGAGGGGCTTTGCACAAAAGCTGTGAGCTGTTCTGTAGACAATTTTGTTGATTTTTGTGGTGTTTTTCCTTCGAGAATATCTTGAATTTCTTTAAGTTGATAATAGCCAGGGTTTTCGGAAAGAATATTTGCTGTTTTCTCGTTCACTTTATCTCCTACATTTTCTGATACGGAAGTTAAAGTGGATATTGTTCTATCGAAATCTGCTAAAGACTGCAATAAAGGAATACCAATTGCTAACTTGAGAGGCTCTCTATGAGGGCGTCATCATTACGTTCAAATTTCATAACATGAATTAGTCGTGTTTACGAGGTTACACACTTTTAAAAATAAGGGAAATACAAACAAACGTACATAATATGCAGTTTCCCTGCATAAATGTTAAAATATGATTCTTTTATAAAGAAAGGCAAAATATGCACTTTTATGCACAATAAAAGTAATATCATTGTATTCATAAATTTGTGATTCATGTAGATAATCTTTCAGCATATTCACACAACGATAGTGAACAAATATGCAAATGCATGAACTTCCTTTCCTTAGTCATCAGCAAGTAGTAAAATCATAATGCGAAAATTTCGTTTATACTATTTATGTGCATATGTAAGAGAAAATGCATTTCTCGACTGTTAGTTGTGTGGAGACGATATTTACTTCATCTTCCTAAATGCGAGTCGGCATTGGATTCTGCCATTTATCACGCCACAAGCGGAATCATCAGTTGGGTCTCTCTGGTAAGCAAGTTCTGAGCTAGGGTTCACCGCTCCCTGCCCACAGTTGCATGCTGGTCTCGTAACTTAGGTCATTCTGCATGAATTTTGCTAAGAAGATTTTAATCACATTGGTTTGCAACAAGTTTAATGTTCACATTCCCTTCACTGTGTAAGGCACTAACACTATGTTGCTCTGAGTTACTGGATAGTCCATGGAAACGTAACCTATATCCTAATTCTCGGGGCTCCGCTTTGTTCTGGAAACTTCTGTTAGCTTAGTACTTACATTGACAATAATAACGAAATAACATTACACTTTAATAATAATCCGTGGCGCTACAGCCCGTAAAGGGCCTAGACCGACCAGCCGGCTGCTAGCCTCATGCCCACATGCCGAAGCAGAGGTGGATGATCATCCAATCAGAATGGAGGTATTGTGTGGTTAGCACGATGATCCCCCCCAGCCGTTATAGCTGGTATTTGCAACCGGATTTCGCTACCTATCATAGCTCCCCAGGTTCATTACGATGCTGGGTGGGCACCGATCCCATACACTGGCCGAAATTTCATGAGAAAATTTCTTCCCCCATGAGGATTCGAACCATTCCGTAAAGCGAGTCCTAGGCAGGATGCCTTACCCACGATGCCACGGCGCGGGACACACTTTAATAATACGTGAGGTAATTTCGGTATGTTCGCGGAACTGTCAATCTTATTCCAGTTAGAGGCCACTGCGAGCTAGTCAGTTCATTGTTTCCGAGGATTAGGATTCTTCAGATGTGATATATTTACACAACACTTATTTTATTATCCAAGTTGAATAGAAATTTTATTTTTCTAATGTATTTATGCTATTTTATTAGTAATCCTATTAGTTGCTAATATTTAACATGTGATTAAAGTGAAAGAGATAAGAATCGGGATGTGCAATACCTTATCGGAAATGCAATAAACAAAAGGGTAGGCCTAATAAGGTCTGAGTCCCTAAGACGTAGACCAAAAGAATGTGTTATAATGAATGAAAATCACATTGAGCATCTTCTATGACGGTGAAAAACTTAATCATATCTCGGAAGATATTAATTTTTGGACTCATGTTTATTAGACTTAGTTTTCTTTCTATTTTGGTGAATACCACCACCTCTCAAAATATTGATTGCTTTTTAACACTCTGTATGCTCTTTCATGTACCTGTTAGTTTAGATTAAATCAATTCGTAGGAAATTACTGAAGGATACACCTCCTGAATCCAGAAGACTAGCAGTTGCAAGCTTTCGCCTTAACACTGAACATGACATCCTGGGTAAACACCTCAATCGTCTGGGCGTCTGCCATCACCAGCCTGCATTTTGTGCCATCAACAGGAAGACATGGATAGACAACATCTTGCAAAATGCCCTGCTCCGAAATCCTCCAAGGAAGTCGACCACTACTGGGAAGACAGAGCCCGAATGTTTTTTATTACCGGTACTTAATTCGTAGTTTTGTTCATCACTTTCTTGTTTTTCCTCAGTCAATGGTTGTAAATATCATGTACTAGCCATTAGACAAGTAATAAATAGAATCGGAATGTAGCGTGTACGCAATGTTTCTTTATTATTAAACTGGATTATTAATTAAAAAAAAATCGTTGTTCGAACATGAGGAAAGTTTTCTGATGACGGTCGCTACGTCTTTGGGATGACCAAAATAATGAACGTTACAGCACGTGAATAAGTAGCCAATTGGTTACACTAGGAGACGGTTCGTGTTAAAGACGTTAATTCGAGACCTGGAGAGATATTTTAATGTGTTCTGTAACCTAATTCTTTTTTTGTACTTTGCAAGTGTCTTTCTCCATATTTCCAATATTGCAAAGTGTCATAATAATGATTTATAGGAAACCTGTTAGTATTATGTTGTAAATACCTAGGAGTGTATTTAAACTCCAAACTTTCTTGGGGAGAGCATGTTGATAATGTTACGGGTAAAGCATGGAGGGCACTTCACTTTATTATGAGAATCTTGAGAAAGGCTAGCCCCAAATCGAGGGAAATAGCATATCTAACGTTAGTGCGACCATTAATGGAATACGGAACTACATGTTGGGATCCCTATAGAATATACCAGATAAATTCCTTAGAAAGAATCCAGTATAGGGCAGCGAAATTTGTTAAAGGTAAAAGAGAAGATGGAAACGATACGATAAAAGAACTTAAATGGGAAACTTTGGAAAACAGACGTAGGAAAAATAGAATAAGATCATTGTATAGAGCACATCTATGTCAGAAAGCATGGGTAGACATAACGGCTCGGTTAGAAAAGCCAACGTACTATGGTAGGAACGATCATGATTTTAAAATCAAATGTAGGAAACAGAAAACGGATGTAGGTAAATTCTCATTTTTAAATAGAACTATAAATGACTGGAATGAACTACATGCAGCGGTCTTTGAGGGCTGTCCTTCCTTAAGGAGATTCAAGAATAATTTAAAAAGTTGTATATAAAGTGAAAATTAAAATTAAGGTGACATTCAACATTTAATTTTTTTAAGGTGACATGTATTTATCTAGGCTGACGAGTTTACTTCCTTGGTTTGAATTGTAAATTATTTAAAACTAGCGTGTAAGAGGGCCTTAGACTAGAAATGTTTAGTTTAAATGTAGTTCTGTTTATAAGTATGCATAAGGATGTAATTATTTGACTTATTTGAACTGTTGTATCAGTGAAGCGAGGTGAGTCAGTGAAGTTATGGTTTTACAGTGCAGTGAACAGTTCCGATCAGTGATAATTTATAGCGTCAATGAAATGTGTTCTATAGTGTCAGTGAAATGAGTTACAGAGTGTCAGTGAAATGTGTGCTAAAGTGTCAGTGAAATGCGTCATAGTGCCACTACAGGGAATGAGATGAGAGTAAAGTGAAAGACTATTGAAACTTATGTAGGACCTATAGATAATTATGTAGGTTGTATTGTAAAATTAGGTATTTTATTTTATGTTTTATTATTATTGTGTTAAATTGTATTGTGTATTATTATTGTATTGTGTGTAAAATTGTATATGTGTTGTAAAATTGTATTGTGTATTGTAAATTTTATTGTGTATTGGTTATCATTTTATTGTGTATTGTTAATATTGTATATACCACTGCCACCGGGTGCTTGCCCACTTGCAGTGTAAATAAATACATACATACATTATTTGTCTCATATTTAGCTACATATGCAGCTATTTATATACATTTCTTCTAGTAGGCCAATTCTCGTTCACACTTTACCTTGATACCAAGGTAGTCACGGAATTTATCTTTTCTGCGCTGTATGCTACAAGTCATTGGAATATTTTGATGTGAAGTAAATTTAAAATTTTAACTTTTTGATATTGAAAATTCAGCTCTATTTGAGCTAAAACGAGAAAATTTGTTCACTACTTACGGAAATGCACCTAGTGAATAACTAAGCGATACTTAAAAAATGTAAGTTATTTATTTTTAACATTCCCTATCATCATGTTATGGAAAGACTTGTACTGGTTTTCGAAGTGTTGTATTTTTAATTATTGTTATTATAAGTCATGTACACCCACTGGTTAGCGGTAAGTTAAGGCTCCCATCTTAGCAGAAAATCTGAGTTAGTAGCAGTAGGGATCTCAGTCCTACGAGCTTCTCTCCTTTACACACAAGGAAATGCCTCATTTCTGTTAGAGACAGAGTGAACCACAAAAGGGCAATAGTGGGGTTGGAAGGATTAGAACAAAAAAGAAACCCATCGGGAACCGAATCCGCGATCTTCCATCTTGCATCGTTACGCCCTAACCGCGACGGTATCACGCGACCCCAGAAACAATACTATAAGAATAAAGTATAAATTTTATTATCCTCTCTATTGGAGATTAAAACCGAATCATCTGTAAACTTCACTTAGCCTATGATATTTTCCATATCTAATTTGTGTAATGTGTTCTTAGATTTATACCTGGACATAGTCTATTTCATTTATGGAAAGACATTAGTGGAATTCGCTTATACAAACTCAGTAAGTTGTGTGAATAGTATGTCTACTTGATGTTAAACTAGGAATAGCTAATTCTACCATTTGTAAATATGTAAGTTATAAACCTCTTATCTTTAGCACGGCCTCTTGTAAGAATAACTCATATTCTGTAGATCCTCTTATATTGCTGATATTTTTTTTTCTAAACCGTGTCATCTACTTTAAGAACTTCAGTAAAGCATCTAAAAGAGAGAACTTCATTCTCTAAATTTCACAGATAATAACACAGGGAGAAAAAAAAAAACTTGTTGAATTTCATTAACACGAACTTATTGGAATTAAACAATTGTTAGGAATGTTTCTTTGTGCATTTTCAACAAAAAATTGAGATAAAATTAACTTTTGATGTAAGCAAATTAATGAACAAACACATTTACCGTAATGTTGAGGTTCCTTGAGAACAGAAAATAGACTCCCTGTTCGTAATATCTTTGTACTAAAATTCAATTACTACAAAAAGTCTTGGAAGTCTGTTCTAAGCTCCTTCTCAACTGACTCGAGAGGTCTTAGAGTTGTAAATTCTTAATTATGTCTTCTACTTAAGCAGATGAAATGAACTACAGCCTCTTCAAGAATGCATTTTATCATCCTGGCAGTCGGCGCGGAGAACGTTTACATTCATTAAAACAGCAGCTTTGATGTTGTAATGCGCACTTAAGGGACTCGACTAATCCATGGTCTGACATTATTACGTGCCGTATCTCGTGAAGAAGTCTGCAGGGATGTTGCTTTGGAATCTGGAAGCTTTTATTCAAGCTTTTTTAGAATACACTTATCAAATAGTTCAATATAATATAGGCCTACTTTTCTTTTTAAACTATATAAATCAGAAGCATTGACTTGTCCATCAAAATAAGGCAACGATCAAAGTCGAAGTATCCAGGAAAAGCCTTAATTACAACGTTAGTTTCATCGTGCGTCAAACTTTAATTGTTTAGTAAGAAAACGTCATATAATTGTACTGAACTTTTCCTTTATGTCATAGAAGGTATGTAGCGACAAAACATAATAAGTTATACGAAGCAGTGGCGAATTGAAAACTGCAAACAAGACATTGCATTGGCAGTAGCATTCTCCAATATTTCCTCTTTTCCGCCTACGTCTTTAGTCTTTGCATACCATCCATATACCTTAACGTTTTGAGATCTACCATTATATGAAAAAAAATGCTAGACGGAATGTATCATTATATCATATCATATCATATCATATCATATCATATCATATCATATCATATCATATCATATCATATCATATATCATATATCATATACCATATCATTCCATATCATATTATATATCATATCATATATAATATCATATCATATCATATCATATCATATAATATCATATCATATCATATATTGGATCGCATCGTATCTCCTATCTTCTATATCATATATCATTTATTACATATCATATATCTCATATCAGCCACCGGCGTAGCTCAGTCGGCTAAGACGCTTGATGTTGCGGAGCTGCGCTCGGGCGCGGGTTCGATTCCCGCTTGGGCTGATTACCCGGTTGGGTTTTTCCATTCTTTTTTCCAACGTAAAGTGAATGTCAGGTAATCTATAGTGAATGCCTGTCCTCATCTCACCCAAATACTATTTCACTATTACCAATTCCATCGATGCTAAATAATTTAGTTATTGATACAGCCTCGTTATATAACCAACTAAAAAAGAAAAAAAAAATATATATATATACAGTATAGTATGAGATCATATATCGTATCATACCTATCATAACGTAATTATACATTATCATGTCCACACCTGTGACGTAACGGTCAGTGCGTCTGGCCGCGAAACCAAGTGGCCCGGGTTCGAATCCCGGTAGGGGCAAGTTACCTGGTTGAGGTTTTTTCTGGGGTTTTCCCTCAACCCAATACGAGCAAATGATGGGTAACTTTCGGTGCTGGAGCCCGGACTCACTTCACCGGCATTATCACCTTCATTTCATTCAGACGCTAAATAACCTAGATGTTGATAAAGCGTCGTAAAATAATCCAGTAATAATACATTATCATATATATATATATCACATCATAAGATATACATTATGACATGTATCATATACAAACTTTCAGTCATTTCCGGACCAGAGTTCCTTATCTCAGATTGATACATGTGCCCTTCCCCATCATCCCTCAAAGTTTGTAACACTAGCCCGGAAACACCCTGTATCTATAAATGTCACATATAATATATCACATCATATATCATAATATCATGTCATGTCATATATCATGTAACATATCATATATCGTATCATATAATATCACATCATATGTGTCATACCATGTCATATATCATAATATATCATATCGTACCATTTCATATCATATGTAATATCATATTAATTATCATATCATATATGTTAGCCACCAGCTACATAAAAAGAGAACTACCACCAGAGCCTCCACTGGTGAAAAGACAGTTTTTGCTAACTACCGCTAGATGGAAGCATAGTTGCAAGCTATTGCTCCATGTAATTCCATAAGGGTTAGAACGTGACATTCTTTGCAATCGCTAGATGGCAGCATAACGAAATTGATAAAAGTAGTTGTTTTCAAAGTAAATTACGCTGAACTGTTACATGTGATCAAGGATAATGCTCGGAGAAATTCTGTCAACAGTGAATTTATTTTCCCAGAATTTTAAAGATATTCCAGGAATTTAAATTCAGTAGATGAATGTTATCGTAATCATAATTAAATTCACGATTTAGGTCTTTATTTGGAGGGATGCTTTTTCAAGATATCAAAAAATAAACAAAAAAAAGAAAGCACTGTACGTCTTCCCATAGATTTCCTTGCTTTCGGTCAATACGTGTATTTTTTTTTTGGAACTCTATTCTATACCATTCTTATTGTGTGCTGAAACCTGTTATATTTTTTTATTTTTATTGCAATGTTTTAAAATCCTATCCTATTTATTGATTAAGCTTGTGGTGATGTATTATAGCATAGCTACATGCAGCGAGGAATCTCAGTTTCATTTCCGTCGCTTGATTGTGTTTTTATTCTCTGTCCATGCTTCAAATCCATATCCGCATAGATTATTAACGAACAGCATTTTTAAATATTCTGTGTTTTTACTTCTTAGAAATGTTTTCTCTATCAGATGTCGAAAAGTGTACGAAAATAAATTCAATGATACTTTGTAATAGTACTAATGTATGTGAATGTACGTAAGCCCACTGAAAATAACAGCGTATTAACTAATTCTAAAATATAAGTCTCTTAAAATACTATTGTACGTGTCCGAAAATATGATATAGCGAAACAATATCTATCAATGTAGTATATTAAACCCACTGGAAACAACAATCTCTTAATTTCCAAATTATATGTCTCTCAAAATATTATTCTTTAGGTCCAAAGTGATTCATTGCGAGGTTATATTATATCTGTATTCTGTATATGGAATAAAAATAATATAAAATGTAACATGTTCTGAATTTGTGAGATGTTATTTTTCAACTATTGAAAAAATCCAGGTGTGATGTATGTGGGCGTATAGTGGTCAAAACTGAAAAATCCTCCAATATACGTTCTCTGTATTTAACGTCAGCTGTCTCTGCAGATCAAGTGAAAGCATACAAGGACTTTAAATTACAGGACTTATAAATTGTCAGTCCAGCTCCAGATCAATATACTATATTGGGTCAACGTTAAGCGGACGTATAGAAACAGAGGAGTGTGTTTTTGCTTTGCTAAACTTCAAGACAATTCTAATTAAAAACAAAAACATTTGAACGTACAACAGGTGTTGAAAAGTTTTCTTTTCGGTGCTTGGTCTTGTAGCGGTCGCCGGTGGTCGTTGGGGCGCCAGCATCTGCGACGGTCGTCGGTCGTCGTCGTTGTTGCCCACGACGCCTTTCCCTTGCCCTCGGCTGCCAGCTCCATCGTGTATGGAAAGTATCTCAAGGATGGCACGTTGATGTCAGTAATTAAAAATGTACACTAATTAATTTGGGCGCCAGCCTCCTCGAGATTACTCCGGTAGAGGGTGAGGTTTTCCCAGGTCAGCTGCAAAAACGGTCGGGACATGGGGTTTGGGAGACGTGCTCGTAGATTGAAATGATGTAGGCACACACCAGAAGTTGTTGGTAAGAACTATGAGAACGTTTATTATTATTAAGTGTTCGTTTCAGATTAGCAGAAATGCGCGTCCAAGTGTATAATATACTGCTCTCACTTCCTACAAGTTGGTAGATTAATTTCTGAGTTCACGTAATTATATATTTTGTACTATAAAACACCAGTAATATAACGGAGAGTTGATAATGTGATGACAATTTATTCCTAATGTAATAATAATGATGAGAAAAGAATTCAGACTTATAATAATGATGCAACACACGGCTTCTTCCTATACCGACTAAAAATTCTAAGTCCGTAAATTGTTATCCTTCCGAGTTAGGTTCGCCGAGAATATGTGGAGTGCGACCTCTCCGTACGCGTTGTATATGCCTTCTGTCTATCTGCCAAATCTATCCTCTACTTGCAACCTCCAAACTTACAATTTCGCCCTCCTATCTATAAATCACGTGTCTCTATTAAGAATCCTGATTGGCCATGATTACACTTACGTCACTTAAGACGCGTTCTTCAAAAATTGTTCGTTAACTAGGTCCTCTCCTACTTCCGGCGTTCTGACAATTCTCTGACATATACCAGATCATTTCTTTGTCGAACCTGGCTTGGCGTCATCTTGCTGACCACCCGCAGGCAAAGTTCACGCATTCCCTCATCGGTCAAATCTACGCCTGGATACATGTTTCCTGTCCGCGTAGCGTCGCTTTGGCCTTCCTGCCCACATGTTACTTGCGCCTTACATTCTGAAACTTTCTTACACGCCCCACACTTACTATCCATATGAGAATATTAACACGAAATACTAATCTAATGAAAACCTCCTTATCCTATACGAGGAACCGTCTCAGTCTTCAGCTGTTTTAAATTGTGTTATATCTTGTAGACATCTTAACTAAGGTCATTAAAATTAATGCAAATGGCGCTATGTAAAGATTCACCTTTAGGGACAAGGAAGGCTTAGTAAATTATTTTCTATAGGCCTACTTGAGATGCCTACATCTCCGAAAAGTCAAGTAATCGGTTTAATTAAAAATAGAAATAAAAATTAAAACAAGGGCAACGCCGGATGCTTTAAGCTATTATGAAGAGGTTATATTAGGTTAGGTTAGGACACGGTGGCTACGGGCGGGTTAGAACGACCCTTCGCACGTCGGCCTGAGGCGTATTGTGTACCCCGAAGTGTATGGGATGAATGGTGAGGGTGTACCACACACCGGCCGCATCCCAATGGAGGCCTCCTACGTTCCATCGCTCTAAGTTCACACCGTCAATGTGACCAGGCAGCACAGGATCCATTCCAACGGCCCTTCCAAGGTGTCGGAGCGCCCTTGGATGTGCTCTTAAGGAATGAATCCTAGCAGAGATATTGCAGAAGGCTGGGAAGTCAGTAACAATTGTAGAAAGGACGCCCCCTCCCGTAAGCGGATGAAGACATGCGTCTTGACCTGAACTTGGCTATTGAATTAGATGAGAAAGATGAATGATATGAAAATGTAAATTCTTTTTTCTACACGGGAGGAGAAGGGAAAATAGACCGTCGCAATGAAAATTCAAACCCAGCATTTGCCTAAGTGTTTGTGGAAAACTGCGGAGAAACCATAGTCAGGTTGGTCGGTCCGGGAA